>NW_008584868.1:36013-82472 GCF_000691845.1 Merops nubicus
CTGCCTTCATCACCTCCTTGAAGAAAAAAGAAAAAATACAGCCAAGTTAGCTGGCTGCTGTCTCCCTGGTTTTTTTGCAGCATCAGGCTCCTTCTCTCTATCCTCAAGTGATGGCAAAAGTAGCCTTCTCTGACTCAGTGCCATCTTTTCACCTTTTCTCTTTGTCTTCTTCAGTCACCTCAAGTAGGAAAATGAGTCAGCTTCCCATGGCCATCTGCTCCCTTGGTTTAAGGGTGCAGCTTCCAGTTTCTTCATCAGCCTTCCCTCTTTGTGTCTGTCGGCAGTGGACTCCATCCCACACTGGCTCAGTTGCTTACCAAACATATACCCAGTCTCTGAACATCTGAGTAGGTGCTAACATCAGCATCCAGACTGGCATCAGCACAGGCAACAAGCTTACAACTGCGTTGCTCTTGTAAATAATCTGAGTAAGGAGTCATTTACCCCATGCTGCCCCATCCTGATTTGACCCTGACCTTACAAGCTGCTTTTATTATCAGTGCTTAAAGAGCTGCGTTGTCTTCTGTCTCTTCAATTGATACCAACAGTCTGAAAGCTTCACCTCAACTTCATGTGACTAAGCTAAACATCTATATATTCAAACACTTATCCTGCCTTTAAGGACACTTTTTATAAAGTACTCTGGGGACAAAGGTGCTACGGAGCCACATCTGAACAGCAGTGCAGCACAGACATCTGCTCGTTGTCCAATCATGGTCACTAGCTAGTACTTCAGAGGCAAACCTGTTTTTACCTTGTCTGATGAGCAATAAATTCTTATAAATACTTTAGGGACAATTTCTAATTAAGCTTGATGTCTTTTGTTCTTTGCTAGTACTGACAAGATGACAAAGCCTTGCAAATTGTAATAATTCTTTCATTTCTTATGCTGTGCAGGGTTTACTTGGAAGCTCCAGAAGAGCACTGAGTAGTTTCTTTGCATGGCCATTGGCCCTGCATAACTGCTGTGTTGCTGCCCACACTTGACGTGGAAAATGTGGGGAGGAAGTGAATTTATCTAAATTTAAAAAAAAAAAGGAAAATAATTGTTAATAATCTATTTTCATAAGATTTTCACAGGCATACTCTGTCACTAGAACACACATCTCTTCAGGGCAGTTTCCCCACCTGTTTTAGTCAAATAGAAACCTTCTGTGTCCAGGTGATATCTTCTATCAAATCTTCACCTCTTATTCAGACATAAGAAAGGTGGGTTGGTTAGGAAGGAGGGGAGAGAACCTTGTTCTCCTGGTTTTCAGATAGTTCTTCAACAAAATACACTGATTACTAGCTGTGTATTTTTTTTTTTCCTCTTGTGTTTCTTTCCAAAAGTTTGAGATGTTTGCTTTTGGGATTCTGTCTTTTATGAAAATAACCAGGCTTCCAAATTCAGTCTGTCAAGCTTGCCAAGTTACTAGACGTGCAGGTTGCCAGAGAAGATTTGCTTCTCATATTGCCTGTAAGTAGATCAGCAATGTGGAAGCTTTGACCTTTTCTAAGTCCTCACCTTACCTGCTGTATTGTGCTGAGAAGAGGTGAGGAGGTGAAATACAGAAGAGAAGGAATTTGTTCTCCTTCCTTTCTGTGACCTCCCCATGGGGAAGAGAACATAGTGGATGGGCACCTCTTGAGAGCACATCTTTGGGGGTGCAGGGAGTTACATGCCTTGTAAGGATGTTCCCAGAAGGAAGCTGGGACTGCTTTTGACTGGGGAAAGACTTAGTCTGTCTGTATGGGAGAGGAGAACCCAAATGCTTGTGACAATTAATCAAGACTACACAAAGAGGGGAATCAGGCTACCACTGAGTTGTTTATATCCAGCTATTGTGTGTTCGCATGATACCTGTTACTTTTGGGAATAACGATTTTTCTTCACTATTATTCTAAGAACTGCATGCCCTTCTTTTGGATTGTTTTTAACTCCTAGCAAAATGCAGGTGTCCAAACCAACTGGATAATCTGTTCAATGTGACTGTATCTGATATGCTTACTACAGTAATAGAGCCCAGAAGACCAACAAATAACACAGAAAAACATTTCCAAAAGTAAAAGAGTGACAAGACAGGCAAAATTTTAAACTCTCAAAAGAGAGAGCATGTTGAGGATTGTTTTTCTTGTTATCATTACGGTCTGCACACTCTGGTGCTTTAAATTCTAGTGGCCCTGGTCCCTAAAGCCACGTTGTATGGCTTGTTCAGTCATTGCTCTTCATCTCTTGCTGCAGGTGCCTTCCTGCAGCACTTTGTTATTGAGGTGGTAGATGCTTCATGATAAATGTCTGCTCACACCCTGCAGAAAATAAACAGGGAGAACAACACAGAAAAACTTGACCAACACCTGTGATCTGGTGACTTCTTTAAATGCTTATGATGGTTTGCAGGTTTGTGGGTTGACAAACCCACCCATAACAGAAAAATAAATGGCAATTGCCAATGGCGATTTCCATTGTGTCGAATGCAAGCTGATACAGGCATGGACACGTTACAGGTGCCTTGCACTTGCTCATCTGATGATCAGGTGCCCCAGTTCCTGTCTGCTAACCGGAGGGAAGCTGTCCATCAGGCTGACTACTGAACGGTGTGCGTGGTGGTCCATGCTGTGGCACTCTGCAGCTGGCACTGGCTCTAGTTGTGTTTGGAAGGATGTCAGGTCACGCTGGAGCCTGGGTTTAGCTCATTTTGTTATAGGGACTTTTGTCAACTGCTACAGATCATTTCAGACTGCTTTGTGATTCTCAAGGGATGAGATTGCAGGTCTAGTTCAGGAGAATTATTTTAAACTGATCAAGCACAACACGAAGCTTTAGCTAGAATGTCTTATGTATTGGATCTATGAACTCCACCCAGTGTTAAAAGGAACTGACTTAGTGACTCATCTTTTCATGTATCATATCAACCATGAGATAACAGCGTTTTCAGGAGCACAGGAACAGGTCAGATTGTTTTGATGTCTTCTGCAGCCTGCAGCATAGATTTGCTTTCTCTTCTCCCCCCTTGCCTCTTCTGCCTCCAACTCTGTCTCTGTGTCTCTCTCTTTTCCAATTTATCTGGATTAAACAAGTCTCTGATTATTCTTTATGCCACTGCAAATAAAGTCATTTTCAGAAACAGATGTCGAAGAGCCCAGTGAAATAATCCTGGAGGCAGATGCAGTCTTCCATAAGCTGCCAAGCGCATGGTGCAATCAAAGTGATGAAACAAAATGGAACAGGCTGCAGAAAAAGTAATTAAATTATAGTTCCATTGTAGAAGCACATTTTAAAATTACTGAGATTCAGAGCCCATAATGCTGGTATTATAGTTGAAAGAATACTTGCCATGGGTCATGAGCATTTTTTTTTTAAGAGTTATTAATCATGCTTGACTGGAAAGACATGTGTAACCTACAACAAGCAGTGGCTATAGTTGTGCCAAAGGAAGCTTTTGTTCCCTGAAGAGAATTGTATCAAAGGCCAATGTGTCCTATTATTACATGTGCAATAGCAAAGTGCAGAATCTGAAACAAGGCTTTTCAGATTTCGATACGGAGCACTGGAGGGGAATAAAAGAAAACAAGTATTATACCTTTTTGAATAATATATGACCACCTTTTTCTATTACAAAGTCAACTTATTGTCTAAATAATAATAAAAAAACCTCTAAAACATCCCTCCTCTCCCTAACTTCAGTAAAGATAATACCACAGCTTTGTAAAAATAGAAGAGACAGAAAATGTAGCAAGTCTTGGAAACTGGAGATTAAAAAAGACCTCATAAGTTCATTCAACTCTGTTTCCTTTCCATTACAAAGTGAGTCTGCAGAAGAGCAGATAGAAATTTTTCAATTTTTGAAATTTTTTTTTCTGATTGTTAGTATGTAACTGTTCTGTGGGAACATGTTGATTTCCTTATTAAAAAAAATTAAATGAAAGAGTTTGGTAATGACTGTCCATACTGCTTTTGCAAATGTAAAAATGTGCTGTTTTGGTTTTCCATTGCAAAGATTTTTTTTTTTTTATTTTGAGATATATTATACATAATAGAATGTAAAACCAGCACGTTCAAGTCTGTACAAAGAGTCAGATGCAGAAAATAACTTAATTGAATGGACAAAAACTATTGAAACATACACAAACACACATGCACTAAATTGTTTAAAAAATGGATATTTTAGTTCCACTTAGAGTGAGAGTAAACTTTACAAGGTGGAATCTCCTATCAAATAGGCACTCTATGTCTCGATTCTGTTTAAGACCTGCTCCATCATTCCCGGTGCTGAGTGTCTCAGCTGACTGCCACATATATCTTATAAAGCTTCCCAAAGCTTTATTCAACCATTACTGTTTCTAGAAAATGTCATTCAGCCTGAGAGATGCCTGAGACAGGTTTTGGGGGCAGAAATTTAGCTTTTTTTTTTTTTCCTTTTTGGGTAGTAAAGTCATCCTTGCATCAGCCAGCAACACTTGCAGCACCCCAGGTTCTCTTCTTTCATTCCCTCTAATAGCAGTAGCCTTTTTCAAATACTCCCTCATTTGTTGCTAGCTAAGATCCATTTCCATCTTTGCATAATTTTCTGTTAGTATTTTTTTCCACCGTCCTCTCAATGAACTCTCACTTTTTTTTTTTTTTTTTTTTAAATAATTCTGTGGTTATGGAATGTCTCAACCCAAATATAAAACAGGATATGGTTTTGTGAGCATGGTTCCTTCCTCTTCTCCTGCTCCAAAGTCTAGGTTTTCATCCTGTAATTTGCAGGCTTATGTCATCCCCGGGTCCTTTTTATCATTAGTATCTTCAAGATCTGACTCATTATTAGGAATTGGTTTTCCTTAGTTATCATATTTGTATTGTAAATGTATTATTTGTAAATGTATTGCCATACCCTTTTTTTCACGTGTTTCTTTTTGGGTTATCTCCTGCTCATATTTGAGCTCTTCTCCTTTATAATGTCCACAGTCCTTCCAACAGACTGTCATTAATGTGCTGCTCACGTCCTCTTCTAGTTATTGATGTCAATACTATCAGAATTTCACTACTGCTATTTTTATTTTTCAATAGTAACCTATTCCTCAGTGCATCTCTGGAGTCTCTGCAGTAAGTCAGTAATTACCTTCTCTTGATCTTTCCTTTTTTTCTCTTTCAAATGAACAAATAGACCATTTTGTGGTCCCAAGCCAAAGGTGGGAAGGTAAGGGCAGCATTGAATCCTTTGTATTAGCACAGGTCCTGTCTTGTTTTCATAGAGAACATAGGATTATGTCCATGAAACTCTGTTAAAGGCAGTGGGGTTGCATATGAGCAATAAAGCTACTGGAGCAACTGAGGAAAAAAATCGATTGTGTATCCCATGCCTGCTGAAAGCACCTTTTGTAGGGAGCTCCTCTGAACATGGGGGCTTTTTTAGTGACTATGTTAGTTCACTTCCAGCACCCCCTCCGCTCGTTTTGCTCTCTCCTGATGCTCACTGTGAGAAGAGGTGAGTGCGTGAGCTGCTGAGAGACGAGTGTGCGTCTGCTGACCCACCTGCTGCCACCCCAACCGCGAGCCCTTCAGATGTTCACCACTGGGTTCAGAGCAAAGCTTTCCCTGTGGTGCAACCATGACCTTGCACCTCTGTTTAGGCCCTGCCCCCATGAAATTTGTGTGAACTTGAAGCATCAGACATCCCTGTGTCTCTTCAGAATGTTAAAACCTGTTGGGGAGCTTCATACATATGCATATATGTTAGTACATATGCATGTATTTGTAAGGAAAGGGACTGAAGGATAGACAGAAGGACAGATACTTCATGAAGCACTGTTTCAGCTGAGTAACTTTGTGAAGCCAGTGAGTTGTTTATGTAAAAATAGGCTCTTTGCTTTGTGAAGGTTGCACTGAAGTAGCAATGGATAGCTGCTGTGCTGGTTTTTCCCAGTGCTGGAGTGAGATTTAGTGGTTCACTTTACAGCTGGCACTTACCAGTCATTAATAAATAAACTATTTGATTTTTCTTTGCTTTTGAATACTTAATCAATTAGACTTGCTTTTGAGCTTTAAAAATTCTCCGGGTTTAAATCAGTGACAAAAATATTGATTTTAGGGGGCATAAATCTTGGTATGTACTTGGCTCTTTACTCTTTGAGTATTGACTGCCCATAAAGGAGTAATTTATTGTTTGCTGGTTGTTGATTTTTTGGTTGGTTTTTTTTTTTTTTTTTTTTGTATTTTGTATTTTTTTTTTGTTGGTGGTGGTTCTTGTTTTGTTTCACTTTGGTTTTGTTAAATCTGATTTCAAATGAAGCTCTGGGAACTTACTGGGGTTTTTTTACCCACTGCATAGTTCTGAGTTTTACACTGAAATTCTTACAGTGCTCCATATTTTGACTAACCACCAGTAATTGAGAACTTAAATATTCATCTTGAGACCATGACTTTTGAACGTAGCAATTCCAGTGACATGAGAGGACATTGTGATGCTGCTTTTTGTTTTCCTTTTTATCCCCATGAACGATAGAAGTCTTCACAGTACTCAGCCTTATTTGCAGCTGTTGCTGATGTGCTGCTGTTGGACCAGTTTCTCATTCTCAGACAATTCCTAGTCCATCCATGCTTCAAGCAAACACAAGTGTGGTGTCCCACAAGGGAGCCCATGACTCACATTCCAGAAGCTGGTACCAGTCCTCTTGCAAAAGCAGGTTAAGAGCTCATCCTTTTCCCTCCCTCGGATGCTGTATGGATTTACTTTTTTTTTTTTTCCCCCAATGAGTGTTTATTTTATTCATCTAGGGAGTTTGAATGGATTTTCAAATCATAGTCTTGTAAATAACATAATTAAGGTAATTACAGAAGTGATATTTTGCTTGTTTGTGTCAGAGATTCTATTATCTCAATATATAATATTTTTATGTTTAATAAGGTGAAATGTATTATTATCACTAGCTTTTTTTCTCCAGCTAATAACCATGTCTTATACTGGATTGAGTGAAGCAAGTGACTCATTTTTATTGAACCAGATATGTCTACAAAACATGTAATTTACAAGTAAGTTGGACAAATAGGTATTCTAAGGCAGATGTCACTTCAACATTGATGGAATTATAAAAGTACAACTATAGTTAAATATGTTTACTCTGTGCCCAATAGGAACATACTTGATGGGTTAATGTTTTCCATTAAAGAAGCTCCCGTATTTCTTGTACTATTCTACTGATTTGAGACATTTTTTTCCCTTTGATCACTAAGAAGCGTACTTTTGTATGTGCTGGCAAAGGAAACAAAAATTCTTCTTTACATCTGTGAGACTGTCTTTACTGAAGATAAAAATGTCATTTAAAAGAATCATAATATTCTTAAGATTTGCTACTTAGATTATCCTCCAGCAAGCTTCTAACATTTGTCCAGATCTGTCATGTAAAAAAAATATCTTGCTTACTTTCCAGCATTTAACCATATTCTATACATATATGCATACTATATTAAAATAGTTTGGTTTATGTATCTATATAAATTGTGTTCAAAGCTATCTTAGAAACAGACCATGTGAACAATTTCTTTATTCTCTCAGAGACCTGAACAAATTGAAAAAAGGACAACTGTCTAGGCTTGACACTGTCATTTGGTGCAAGTGCATTTATTTTTAAATCAACAAGCAAACTTTATGTGTCCTAGAACATTTTTAGTTGTTTTATTTGCTTTGAATTAAATTAAGGTAAATTTACAATTGAAACAGTATTTCAAAATACAAATATTTAATTGAGGAAAAGTCAAAGTCATACATTTGACCTTAGGGGACAGAGATAGTTTAACAAAATATAACACACACTCATAATGTTTAGTTCATCTGAATCTGTTTTTTTTCCAGAAACAGGTATGGACTGAAAATCTGTTCTTACATAATAAGTCATTCTTGTAAGCATCTCTGTGCTGGAGAGACAGCTGTGATACTGCTGATACTACTCTTTATTAGATTTATCACCTCAGACCATAAGGAATGTTTAATGCAAGTTAGTTGGAGTGTCTTTTTCTTAGCTGAACACAAGAAAGCAGAATTTTTATTTAAAACTTGAACAATGCAAAAACAAACGATTTGAGAAACAGTGCTTTGCTTGAGGGTTTTGGAGCAATAGGATAAAGTGGCAGGTAAAGCTGATTTTGTGCTCAAAACTACAATTAGAAATTATTCTTTGGTAAATAGCTGGTCTGCCATATGTGGATGTTGTCTTCCCTGATCTTGCAAACAGCCAGGTCCATGATAAAGCTTATAGTTAATTGTATTGTGTGCCATTAGGAATGGAAAAAAAGCACCTTTTGGTCCATCCTGAACTCATTGTTGAATCCTCCTGGAGAATATTTGTACAGAATCATTTACAGTGGGCTGCCACAACTTTCTTATCTGTGGAAAAGTTTATGTTTCAGTCTAACATGGCAGCTTCCACCTACAAGAGCTTTTAGCTGCCTGGCTGTTTCACATAGGCAGAAGAGCTAAGTGGCTAGTGGGTTGGTGGATCTGCTCAAAGCAGTGACGTGCACGCTCTGGTGGTTTTTTTTATTCATGGCAAACTGTAAAGATTCTTTCTGCAATCCTGCTAAGATAACTCTTTTTGGAATAATTACAGAAAGGACAAAAAGAAACAAAAAACCAACCAACCAAAAAAAAACACCACAAAACACAACTTAGAAAGATGGAAGATATTGCTGGTAAAAGAATCACTGTTTTTTCCATAGGCTGGAAATTACTTCCTTCAGGACCCCAGATCTGTTTGGCATTTGCTGAAGGCCATTTTACAGCTTTTCTAGATTTCCTGAGACTTGCAGGCACTTGATAGCATTTATTACCTGTTTGACATTGGTATTTTCTGAAAAGGTAGCTCTGTATTTTGGCAAAGTGTGTAGCTGTCTATTCACACATAGCACAATATGTTGATATTAGTTTGTATTAGATAAGTAATTCATCATTGAATGTCGATATTAGGAAATAATTTTGTGAACTAGAGGACAATAGTCTTTCTTGTGCTTCTGTGATTTTTCTTCCTTTAATAAATTCACAAGGCCATTTTACTCAAGAAGTTTTACAAAAAATGCTATAAATAGAAAAGACAATAAATATTTTGCTGTTCGTTTCTTTTAATAAATCAAAAAGGGAACAACTTTTGCTGTTCCCTTCAAAGATTATTTGATATCTAATGATCTTCGACAAATGAGACAGTCATGTAAGGTAAGGGTGTTTCTTGTTTTAGGGAGAACACAAGCACAGCCTCTTCTATAGACAGGATAGGATCCTCCTGAGACAAAATAGTGTTAACTATATCCCTCAAGGAAAAACTAGTACTGCTTTACATACTTCATGGAATTACATTCAAAAGGCACCAGTTCTGGAGTCTTGCCAGTTTCTGTACTTTCTATTGCCTTTAAAAGATGTTCTGCTATTTTTCAATCTGTTATTTCCTTATCAGTGTCAAGTCTTTGGCAAACGTGCTACTTCCAGGTATCTGTAGTAAATGCAGAACTTAGCATATCAGAAATACAGAGATTTTTACAATAATCAGTAAAAGGAGCAAATGGTTTGCTAAGATGTCTGACTGTCTACTGCTGGTAGTTGTTAACTGGTGGAATATTGTGCTGCTCTTTAATGCTCTTTGATTTTCACAGAATGGTAGGGGTTGGGAGGGACCTCTGGAGATCATCTAGTCAATAAGCTAATATTTATTTTTTTTTATTTTGAGCTCATATTTTACTACATATTTTATAAAACAGATATTTTTAATATCTGTTTGTATTCTCAATTGCTGCTCTATCAGTAGCCCGTATTCAGTTTGCTTTCCTATTAGTTGATTGTTATTTAGATCTCTTGTAGCATGATTTGTGAATTTCCTGAAACCTTGTTTTCTGTAGTATTTTTTTAAATTTTGTTTTTGAGCTATTCCTTTATCTTGTCTTTCTAGTGAAAACCCATTTTTCCACCTCTCTCACACACACAAACACACTCACATTGTTCTGCTAAAACCATTAATTTTTGGATCCATCCCAATTATCAGCATACTTAAAATGGGCCATGATATGATGATTTAATATAGCCAGGTTCTGCAGATCTTGTTTACTCCATTAAAGAGAGATTAACATTAAATCTGTTTTTGGATATAAGTGATAAGGATCTGAACTGAAGGTATAATCTCATTCCGTTGTGTACAGTCAGTCCTCTAGTAATCCGGGAGATGGAACAGGTAAAGTAGAAAAGTTAATACTGTACCTGTTTCCTCAGCTGTTGTTCGTCAGTCAGATTCTCTCGGTGAGGCTTCTTCATAAGACTGGAGTGCTTCAAACCACAGTGTCTTCTTTTCCAAATGGTTGTTACTGAGAGAGAACTCCTTTGAAGAGTTGTCGCTGTTATTACTGGACACCCTGCGAGCTTATTGTTCTTAGTAACCTCACAAGGGTATGGTTCAGTAACAGCTGATATCTTCATCCTTCAGCTAACACAGAAACTGAAGAAGTGTATGGTTAGCAAATGTCCAGTATTACTCTTCTGCTTCAGCTGAGACTGCAAGTAGCTGCTGATCTTTAGCACGTGACACAATTTTGGAAAAGTTTGCTAAAATGAAAGAATACAACTGGAGCTGATTTTGCTTTTGGTTTCACTTTGGGTTGTAGTATATTTCTTTTTTGGTTTTGGGTTTTTGTTGTTTGTTTTTTTGTTTTTTTTTTTTTTAAATTCTACCAGTGTTTTTCAATATAATTACATTGTTTAGTCCTTTAATGTCCAGAGACATTACTTTTAAGTGAAAAGCTACAGACAGTAACTGCTTAGGTTATCAGAGAACTTGAAAGCAAAGTAGTGATTTCTTCATTTGAGAGCATGAACCTTTCTGTGGCAAACAGATTATTTTTAATTTTAAATCTTATATGACACCTGAATGTGTCAATTTCTATTGATGTCATTGATTATTGTAGTAGTAATTTTCTTATGCTCCTTTCAGTGTCCTTTTCCTTTCCTATGTTCCCTTCAGTTTAAATGACAGACTAAAGTCATGTAAGTAGTACAAAACTGTCCCTGAAGAACTCTGCTCCACTGAAAGTGCAGGTCCTTTCTTCTCATCATGATCACTGGCAGTGTGCTTCTTCCAGTTTCCAGGAAGTCTTCCTCTACCTGGAGGATTCTTAACAAGAGGACTTAGCTACAGCCTTTTTATGGCTTCCTGTGTTTCAATGTTCTCCATTCTTTTTTGTTCGCTCTTAGCATCTCTTTTTCCTTTTTGGGGGGTAATAACAATTTTGGGGTTTTTTTAAGAGTTCTTGTTAAAGAAAACAAACTCTGAATTGTTTCTTCATAACATCAGTGTGTTGCTGTCCACCTTCCAGTTCTTCATAACTCATGATAGTTCTCTTTGTTCATCTTCAGGGTACTCTGCTCATGTCTTAGTCTCCTTGTTCAGCCCCTGTCTTTTCCTGTGGGGTCCTTATGGCTTGATCATCTGCCCAACTACCCCTCCTCTTGGAGGTATCTGTATATTATGGAAATGACAGATATACTGTGAGACTGGATGTTCTTAGGTTTCCCTTATTGAAATTTTCTTTTTCTAAACCTTCAGATACATAGGAAGTAGGTGACTGAGCTTGTGTCCTCATTTAAATTAGACACAGTCAGTGCCAGTGGTCATCTGAGAGAATTAGAACATGTATGTATACTTACATTTTTTCAGCACTGTGCAGCCATACCCTCTGCAATGATCTGCTTATTTTCTTGGGAGGGGACTAGTAGGGGTGGGAAGAAAGGAGGTCATGAGTAACCAACCAGCTGCTCATGGTTTGGATGGGTGTACTCTGTGTTGGGCAAAAAAAACTGGCTGCATGGCCGGCCCCAGAGATGTGATGAAAGGAGTTAAATCCAGTTGGCAGCCGGTCACAAACGGTGTTCCCCAGGGTTCATTACTGGGAACAGTTCTTTTTAAAATCTTTATCAATGACCTGGATGAGGGTATCGAATCCACCCTCAGTAAATTTGCAGATGACATGAAATTGAGTAGGTGTGTTGATCTGCTGGAGGGTAGGAAGGCTCTGCAGAGGGATCTGCACAGGCTGGAGCAATGGGCTGAGGTCAGCTGTATGAGGTTTAACAAGGCCAAGAGCCAGGTCCTGCACTTGGTCACAACCACCACAGTCAATGCTCCAGGCGTGGCAAGGAGTGGCTGGAAACTGCCTGGTGGAAAAGGACCTGGGGGCGTTGATCAACAGCCACCTGAATATGAGCCAGAAGTGTGCCCAGGTGGCCGAGAAGGCAAACAGCATGCTGGCTTGTATCAGAAATAGTGTAGCCAACAGGACTAGGGAAGTGATTTTGCCCCTGTACTTGGAACTGGTGAGGCTGCACCTCAAGTACTATGTTCAGTTTTGGGCACCTCAGTACAGGAAAGACACTGGGGTTCTGGAGTGTGTCCAAAGAAGGGTAATAAAGCTGGTGAAGGGCCTAGAGAACAAGTCTTATAAGGAGTGACAGAGAGAACTGGGGTTGTTTATCCTGGAGAAAAGGAAGCTGAGGGGGAGACCTTATCACCCTCTACAACTACATGAAAGGAGGTTGTAGCAAGGTGGGAGTAAAGTGCTGGAAGTTAAACCCCCAGCCCTGAATGAGGGTTGGCATGTGGATGATGACCACAAACAGGCAAGAAAGACCCTCCTGATTGGTTTTCACCCAGAGTCTGGCCAGCCTTGGGTGGGAACTGATTAGGAGACAAGGTGCCCCCACCTTCCACATTAATTTGGAGGTGGGGCAAGAAGCCACTTATATAAGAACTGACTTTGCTTGCAGTGGAGTTGAGAGGTTTGTCTGCTTGGATGTGTTTTGTGAGTGTTCTGGTCATCAGAAGGGCTTCCTGACTCTTCATAGGAAGTGGAGTTTCCAGGATGGCAGAACAAGATCGTGAATTTCTATCTGTGATCTACTATATAACTGGACAGATTATCTGGCTGATTCCATCTCCAATGACATGGTTCCTTGGCCAGCTTTCTCCCTTCTTCATATCGTTTGCAGGAGTGAGTGCATTGACTTGTTCCTCCCTCTGGCTGTCTGGCACTTTGGATCTCTGGTCTGTGATATGGTAGCAGAGCAAGGACTTTGGCTGCTGTTCTGCCTGTTAATGATATCATTTTATGTCAGGCACGTGGTCAGCAGAAGAGGGAGTCAGTCTGTTCTTCCAAATACCAAGTGATAGAACAAGAGGAAACGACCTCAAGTTGCTCCAGTGGACATTTATGTTGGACATTTGGAAAAATTTCTTCACCAAAAGTGTTATCAAGCCTTCAAACAGGCTGCCCAGGGAGGTGGTGGGGTCACCATCCCTGGAGGTATTAAAAAGATGTGTAGATAATGTTCTTAGGGACATGGTTTACTCATAGGCCTGGCAGCATTAAATTAGTGCTTGGACTTGATGATCATAAAGATCTTTTCCAAACAAAACAATTCTATGATTCTGTGATTCTATGAGGTTGACTTTTCATGTCTTGGGCATCAGGCCGCCATCTTGCACTGCCACTCCACCACATGGATTCCTAACCTCCATGTGTGTATGTGCGTGTGGGTTGTGGCACTACCCTTCAGCTCTAGAGTTCTTGTAGCTTTTATTAATTCAGTAAAATACTTGAGGAACTGTGTTGTTCTTTGTGCTTATCCAGTGAACATGTTTCTTAACTGTTGTTTTAGTAACTTAATCTACTGACAATTACTGAAAAGCCATGGTAAAAATTGATAGTCCTGAAATAATGAATGGAGAGCATGTAAGGCATACATTTTATGCCAGCTTGGGATAGTTAGTATTGCAAATATATAGAAGCACATACTTAAAGAAAAAAGGCATTTGCATGAGAGTACCTGTCCATTTGAGTTTCAAAAAGCTTTTTTGGTTTAATGCATTTGGATACCTTTTTCTACCTAAAGAGAAGTTTTCACTTTTTACATGGTAAACAGCAGCAGAAATGTCCTCAAAAGTTCATGCTCACCCACACAGGAGGCCAAGATCTGCTGTTTGCTGGTAACTGTCTGATGTGATCTACTTTCACAGAATGTTAGGGGTTGGAAGGGACCTCGAAAGATCATCTAATCCAACACCCCTGCTAGATCAGGATCACCTAGGTCAGGTCCCTTGTTCCTTGGGCATGATTGGGTTTTTTTGCTTGTAACCTGGAGCTGTAGAGCCCTGGATCTTGGATTTTGTGCCTTCTGGTCCAGAGTCCCAAGGTCAGACGGAGTATGTTATTCAACTGTCCTCCTGTCAGTGCCAGCTCTCTGCTGAAGGCAAGGTAAAATGCATAAACCCTCACTCTTAACATGCAGCTGTGCCATTAGCCATGCCTGCCTGCACGATACTCTCTCCTCCCCTGTGGAATTCCCTGACTTTTGTCTGCCATCAGGAAAGGTGTGACAAATTGATTTTTTTTTTTTTTTTTTTTTCATAATCTGAGACTCAGCTCTCCCAGGCTGCAGAGTAGCCATGGCACCTCATTGCGCAGAGCTTCAGAAAGTAAGGCCATAGGTGTGTAGGCTTCTCTTTGCTCATGCAGAGAGACACACATAAGCCGGGAACATAGTAAATTGTTCAAAATGCTAATCTTGCAAAGGAGAAGGAAGTTATTTTACTGATTAAATATTCATGATCTGCTTGTATATCACAGAAATAGGTTTATAAGTACATGAATGTATTGCTGGCTGGTAGGAGGCTTTGTAGAGGAAACCATTCTTTTCCTTGAGCCACATCTGACATCTCCATCCACACAGAGATTTAGACCAGCACATGTTTACCATGATGCCTGAAAAAAAAAAAAAAATTGCTTTAATTAGTTAAAAATAATAAAGCACAACAATGCATTTTATTTTAATCTGTCTCTAAAACTGAAATACTCAGGTAATTAACAATTCTTATTGGTTTACTTTGTAAAGCTGTAAATGTTTTACCAGAATATTTGGACTCTCAGAACAATTGGGGCAGTTGTAAATGACTTGGCATTGTGAAAACTCTGCTGTCTTCATGACAGATGTATAGGCTTCACGTGTTCCTCCTTATCATGTGAGGTTGCCTTTTTGATTTCGTTCCCTTTATGTCACAGAGCTGCTTAACTTCTTGCAGGCACACATGCTTTCAGCCCTTCCTGAAGCATTAGTTCTGCTTCTGAGTACCAGGTGCCAGAGTTTGAGATTGTTGCGAAGGGAAGAAAAGGCAAAACCCTTCAAAAAAAATTAGATGTCAGTGATATTTTTAACAGTATTTGTGATGGAATTTAATTTTTAACTTCTAGTTTTAAAAAGAACCCAAGAGATGTTAGCTAAACATACAGATTTTTTTTTTTTTTCAGGTTTTATCTGGAAAAGGACAGGCTTGGGTGGGGGTTGGTTTGTTGTCTGGGAAAAGACTTTCCTCCAAAATTTCTCCCAAGGTGAGCATACTGCTGTAGCATCACAGCAGTAAAAGGCCATGGCAACTGTAAACCTGTATCTAGTCTGGGATTATTTTTCCCACATGGGAATACATTTAGTTAGAAACAGCTGTACCTTCCTTATTTCATTTTGGTCCACAAAAGGTTTTTACATACCTTGCTTCTCCTTTAAACACATCCATTATGTAAACACTTCCAAGCATGACTTAAGCTACCATGGGTTTCTAGCCATCTCAGATGGCCAGCATTGTTCCTGTTAAGTCTGGAATGCTGAGGTTTATTCTACTTTATATATAACAGAGTGCTCCTATTTGGTGGTTTGGTTTGGTTTCGGGGTTTTTTTGGGTTTTTTGGGGTTTTTTTGACAGAGCTCTGCAGAATATGCTCAGGTTGTCAGACTGAGAGCATTTTCCTCAGCACCAGCAAGGAGCCGGTGAGCACCATGTGATTCCCTTCCTTAGTCTGGGAACAGCCACATCTACCTCCTCCACTCCTCCCTCTGTGCTTGTCAGAAGGGACAGTCATGGTCACTCACTTGCCTATTTTACTGTGAGTCCCCATCTAACCTTAAGGAAGCAGAACACTCCCTGATACCTTTCTGTGTCGTTCGGGACGTTTTCCTCTCACCCTCTTGCATGCACGGTGCATCAGGGGCATGGCCAGGCTGATTCTGTTTTCTGCCTTCTCACCCAGGCACTTTGCTTCTCTTCGGCTTTTCTCCATCTGGATAGGTGGTACGGAATCTAAGTGCTAAGCCTGGAAATGTGGAGTAAATGGGATTTGTGGCTGTGGTCTGGGTGGTAGAGTGCATGGTATGAAATACACTGAGTCCATGCTGGCTTAGGGAAAATCAGCCCTGGCAATGGAGCAGGTAGGCAGGAGCTGCTCTGTGGTAGTGCCTAATGAGTTTACTTTTAGGAAGGAGGAGTTTACATACTCTTTCTCCCTGTTTCTTTTCACATCTCCTCAAGAATGTCTGCCTCTTATTCTTGCAGTCACTTAAGGCACAGAAGCTCTCTGTGGTCCTAAGTACTCATGCAGAGACTTGAGAGAAAACTGCATAATCTGTGGGACCAGAACATTTGGACACAGATGTTGGATTCAAGAAAGGAATAGAAAAGCTCATGGAGGGATGGGCCACCAATGACTGTTGAAAATAGTGGTCTGGATACAATCTTCCAGAAGACCCTGAATCGCTCAGCAAGTCTGTTGGGAATGGCTCCATGCATGTTTCTTGTGCTATTTCTTTAACCATTGCAGCTGACTTTAAGATGGGCTTTACTTTGATCTAGCATGTCAGTGCTGAGTGGCGCTTAGGATGCTTAATCAGTTGATGAAACAACTGTTTGCTACTACCGCCAGTGTTTTTAGGGGAATGGTCTCACAGGTCCTTCCAGTAGTTTGGTCCCATGCCTGAACAGTCTCTGCAAGGGGACAATAGCCTGCCCCTTCAGTGAGACACTGCTGTACCGAGCCACAAAATGATTGTCCCTAGGGATGCTCATTAGCCAGTGCCTAAGCTAGCCAAAGTTTGGGGAAGCACCAAGATGCAAAGCTAATAGGGTTGTCATTAATAAGGGACGGTTACTGAGATGCTTGATGTCTAAGTGTTTTATGCTCTATAAGACAGGCCTGAAGAGGACAAAACCAAATAAGGAGTCTCTGAGCCTTTACTAGTGTGGAATTTGCCTGCCCTTGGCAATATTCCTTCCCACCCCTTTTTTATTTGTACTGATAAATTTCCTTGCTTTAATAAACGCATAGTGCATCTTGTTTATCCCTTCAAAGCCAGCCCTTGCAGCTTTCATTAGTATTTTAGGATATTTATGGCTTTGTAAATGACTGAAAATCTGCAATTTGACATTAATAATGAAGAAGAATCTCCTTCTACTTGGGCCTGAAGATCAGCTTTGGCCTTTGAGAGACTGAGCCACCTCTGGGCCTGGAAGACAAAAACGAAATCAGACAGTGCCCAGATTTACAGCAGCAAGTGGCTCTTAGTTACTCAGATGTCTTTGATAATGTGTCATCCAGTGTTGCTGGCAGGAATTGGCGTTTAGGCTCGGAATTCATTTCCCTCTAGCTGGAGAGAAAACAAAAATATCTCTTCTGCCAGAGCAAAAGGAGAAAGAGGTAGTAACAGGGAGAGAAATGAAACCAGACCAGGCACATGTAAAAGTGTATATATATGTGTACATATATTGCATAAACACGCTGCAAACATTAACAGAGAGAAAGTGCTGTTCAGAAGAAAACACAGTGAACACTCTGTTGTGTTCTGTACTTTTCAGCTTCAAAATACAGGAAATAAAGAGAATTTTTACAGTTTCAAAAAGGAGTTTACCTTGTAATTGGTGAAGAGCTTAAGAGTTGGTTGAGGAGGGATGATAATCAAAAGAGCTTTTTCAGCACTAAATTTTAGTCCAGAAAATCAAAGGGAGGAATGTTAATTGGTTTGTACAACATGATATTCTCAGTTCAGAGTAGCTTCAGCCACTCAGTGGTGTTTTCTCTCTCTCTCTCTCTCTCTCCCTTTTATAGGTTAAGTGACTAGGAAAAAAAAAAAAAAAAGGAAAAGGAAAACGACAAAGCTGCTTTCAAGTATTGAAGATACAAGGCCAGGATGAACACGAAGGACTCGAAAGCGGCTGAAGGAGGTCTCAATGTCACACTTACCATACGTCTTCTCATGCACGGCAAGGTGAAGCATTTACTATAGCCCCAGTGGTTGCCTGTGTGTTAAGTGAGTGTGTGCAGTTACCATCAGCCTGACAGCGGCTCCTTCTCTGGCTTGAGTCAAAATCACCATAGCCATGACGAAAAAATCCCCACTTGCATTTCAGGGCGTCGTACTTAAGTTTGCACTGCAGCCCGAGTTGATTGGAACAAACCCTGCCTCTAACAAACCCATTCTGAGCAGATCTGGCAGAAAAAAAAGAGTTCTTTCACTGGTAGTCAGCCAGATTTGGCAGCCCCTTGCATGAGGCTGACCTGCATACAGCTCGCAGTTCTCATCGTTTGCTGGACTACACAGGAGCTTTTTTAAGATAACAGGACGTTGACTTGTGTGAAATAATTGCCACAGAATTACTGTCTCTTTCTGTTGAATGCAAATGGGGCAGTTCCTCGTTATTCCAGTGTAGCATCTTACTAGAGCAAGCCCCCTGAAATACCAAGCTTTCCTCCAGGTCCCCCGTGAGTTTGTTTTGGAAGGCTGACTCTCATTTTGTTTCTGTCCAATGCAGCACTTAAGCATGCAGGTAAGAGTGAAATCTGTGCAACATGCAAAGTGCCAATTCGGTATTGTTAGACTTAACAGTCTGATAGCCATTTATTTTTGCCAGATCACAAAATGGGCTTTTAATTAAAAAACATATTTCATAGGTTTGTTTGTATTATTTGCGTCAGGCTTAATGAATGGATGTGATATGAAGGAGGAGGTTTTGGTTCTTTCGTAACAAGGAGCAGTAAAAAAAAAAAACCCAGAACATATAGATAAAAAATTCTGGAGATCAAACATATATATAAATCTATACAAGTGTTTTTACTCCTATAATTTAATAACTGAAAATATACTTACATTTAAAAACAGTGCACACTTTCAACCTATGGCATGAACACATGTATGATATACCAATAGCACAAACAGGAGACTGAGGTATCTCCCTCTGTATTTTGTTTATGGACCTGCTAAGTAGTACAAGGGGGTACAATTTACTTTTGCAAATTAAAAAACTCAGAAATTAGGTTATGTCAGATCAAATTATGTATTTTCTCAGAAGTGATCTAAACATTTTGTTTGATTTTTTTCCCCCTGAAATATTCAGCTTCAGGCAGGCATCTGATGTGTAGAATCTGCATTTTAAATAGGAATCTGTCAAACAAATTTAATAACAGTCTCTCTTACCAAACCCACCTAAAATCTGTATGCATATCTGCGCTCAAAATTAGGTATTATTGGTTGCTTATGCCAGGTTCTGACCCCAGTTCAGAAAAGCATTTATATCCTGGTCAGTATAAGCAGCCATACTGGTTTCAGTGAAATTCCCATGTGCTTAAGCATGAATTTAACTGCTGCTAGAAATCTCTGCTTCTTTCAGATTCATGCCTTTAAAGCAAGAATCGAGTATCTGTTATTTTTAGGACATTTTAGTTACACTATGGGCTAGGGGTTTATTTGAAACAAATTTCTTTTTTTAAGTCAGAAATGAAATTAGCTAATTTTCTGTTAAACATCAATGACTATGTGTGCAGCCACTTCTAACGATAACGAATGTTATGTGTCCCATCTCCAATGCCTATGTAGCCCCAAGGGTCTAAATTAAATCCATAAAAGCTAAAAAGTTCAAATTTTAAGTGGGAGTATACCATGTATCCTCAGTTAACAAGGCACGATGGGTATACTACTATGCTCTAATCATGTATCCTATTGTGGCCAAGTATTGCAAAGAGTACATTAAGTCAGAATTTATTCTGGTGATAGAAGTCATACTCATGGTTTCTTTCATGTCATTTTTGTGATTTAGAAATGATGAGATAGAGGAATGAAGGATATCTGAGTCAATATGAACTCAGTGTGAGGAGGTCACTCTGAAAACTTTGTGCCTCTGAAAAATAAGAAACAACATGTTTCTGGGCTCTTTAAGATTTGTTGCTATAATGGCATTGGTGGAAATTGCTGATCTCTGATTAGTATTTCTAGACAAAACAATTAACTGAAGCAGAGCCTGGGTTGTAAATAACTGGTCATAATGTGGAGAGAAGAGACAAATTAAGAGGTGTTTTTTTAAAAGTAACAGTAGCAAACAGGATTCAGTTAGATAATTTTAAAGTAAGGTAATTTTGGAGTTACTCATTTATTAGCGTGTTTCATGGAAATATGAGTGTGTATCCCCACTAACCTGAACTCTGTTTCTAAACCTTTATTAGCAGTGTACTTTTGCACAAGGAAGGTCTGTGTGCTTTGTGGTATTTACGTTAATTTTGATTGAAAGTCCATGAGTTGTGCTACTGCACTCAGTTATCTGCAAATCCTGCAGACTGAGGAAATTTTCAGTATGTACTTTTCATGTGATTTGTACAGGGGCTTTAAGTGAAGGATAGACATCTAAATGAGGCAGCTAAGCTAATTCTGTACCTTCAGACAGGAAAAAAATCAGGATTGGTATGAATGGCAAATCTTTCCAAGAGAGTAGGAAATAAAAAATCATCTTTAACAACAAAAACAAAAACCAAGTAGCAAAAATCGAAGACAACATTAGTGTCTGGTGAAAGGAAAACAAATGAGCACAATTCTGAGCTCCAGGAGACCCCAGGCCAGTGTCATTCCACAGGCAGGACAGCACCTATGCTTTATCTTGCTTTGGGAAAAGAAGTGGCTGAAGGTCCAGCTTCATCTTGCACAGTTATCATAGAATCACAGAATTGTTTTGGTTGGAAAAGACCTTTAAGTTCATCAGATCCAGCAGTTAACCCACCATTGCCAAGTTCACTACTAAATCATGTCCCTGAACACCTCATCTAGATATCTCTTAAATACCTCTGGACATGGTGACTCCACCACTTCCCTGGGCAGCCTGTTCCAAGGCTTGATAACCCTTTTGGTGAAGAAATCTTTTCTAACATGCAACCTAAATCTCTCCTGGAGCAACTTGAGGCCATGTCCTCTTGTCCTATCACTTGTTATTTGGAAGAACAGACCAACCCCCACCTCACACCACCCTCCTTTCAGGTGGTTATAGAGGGTGATACGTTCTCTCCTGAGCCTCCTTTTCTCCAGGCTAAACAACCTCAGTTCCCTCAATCACTCCTTATAAGACTTGTTCTCTAGGCCCTTCGCCAGCTTTGTTGCCTTTCTCGGGACACTTATGAAAATATGACAGCCCTGAAGAGAAACCAGCACAAAACATTTGTCTTTTGTGCAATGAATTAGAGGGCAGGTGTTAGTACACTACAAGGGCAGTGCTCAGATGTTCTTCACATCCACAGAGAAGCAACTCTCTCTGTTTGCAGGGAATTTTAAAAGCAAAATTAGGAAAAACTTGTTATGCAGATGTGTGAGGAGGGGAGGAGTCTGCCCAGGCATGCTGCATCATCCGTCACTGGAGGTTTTTAAGGATGAGTAGGACAACAATTAGTACATCCCATAAAGTTGCCGTGGCACTGCAGCCTTTGCTGCTTGAGATGTTTTTGAGTGAGTTATCTGAATGCTGCTCCAGAGGGCAGGAACAGAAGAACCTTTTGAAGCATGTGCAGGAGTTGGATATATAGAGTGTATTAAATAATGCAGAGATGCATTTTCATCTTTTATTAATGAGAAGGATGCACCACATTAAGGACTAAAGCTGCTTCATGCATTTCAGTAGAGAAAAACAGGAAATATGGGCTGGGGCTGTTTATGTTGCCCTGCTTCTGTATCTTCCATCCAATTCTTGCTGTTTCTTGAAGTAAAATAAGTAAAACCGTTGTGTAGGGCAGAGCTGTGAATAGATACAGATAATTTATTACCTTTGTCTACTTTAAAAGTAGAATTTCTGGGCAAGATTAGAATATTGCAGGGATTGCAAGATTTCTGCTTCCAGCAAAGGCAAAAGTGGCAGCATTTAAAAAGATCAGATGAACATTTTTGAAGGGCTTAAGGAACATGAGTTATGTGTGCCTTCGTGGGCAAACAGTCCCCAGCTGTCAGAGCCCTCCATAAGGAGAGGCAGAGCTCAGGCCCCAAAAGAGATGTGCCTTTCGTTTTTTCTTCCTTTTTAAATTTTTGTCAAAATTAAACTTCTCTTGTCTATCTACATGTTATAGGATCTTTGATGGAGCTCAGTGTTTCTCTTGTATCATTCCTTGCTCACCTTTTGCTGAAGTTTTCATTCCCCTGACTTGTGGCTGGGTTTTTTTCATGCTTACTGCCATGGGTAATGAGGTTGGAAGACACTGAAAAATCGTAGCCTTGCCTGCAGTTGTCTGGCAGTGTACCTTAGTACTAGACATCTGCAGTGCTTTTTTTCTAGTTCTCATCAGTTCATGCCAGGAAGAAATAAATATTGAAAAAGCACCCCCTTTGACTATACTGGATGATGATTATGTGATTCTGGACTGGTTTCAGTTTGTACACAGACTGTGTTAACAGACTGAAGAAGACCCTAAAAACTCATTATTAAAGGTTAATTTTAGATTAAAGCAAAAGTCTCTGCTTCCTCCCTTCAGTACAAACCTGCAGAAGTAAAAACGTGTTGTTTCCAAAGGCACTGCATGAAGGTGTGCATCAATGAAACCATGTTGGGTGCAGTGAAGTCTGCAAGAAGCTGAAGTACAGTATAATAATAAATTGAGCCTGAGGAATCTTTTAGAGAAAAGGGTAGGAGTTCAGAAATAGAAAACAAAATAGATTAATAAAATTAGATGGTTATGAAGGACAAGGAAATAATTTACAAGTAGGATGAAGGAGGGAGTGGAATACTGACAGGGAAGTAGGACTCTTGCCAAATGCTGAGAGGCGTAAATTGGAGAGTTGAGGCAATTAACTGGAAAAGGTAATTTAGAAGATACATGTTCAGTGAGAGAAGGAACTCTGGGAAGCGTAAAAGGCTGAGAAGCATTTGATGTGGCAGTGTGTAGGGAGTGGCACATTTGGGACATACTGAGTTGGAGAGGTAGCTATTGCAGCAAAAGTGTGTGCAATTTGTATGTATTGTGTTGGTGCGTTGTGGGGCAAAGAGGTAGTACTTGACTTACTGTTCTGGCACAGTCACAGCTGAGGTTCTGCACTCAGCAGCAACTGCTTCTCATGTGTGAGTCGCATTGAAGACTGAGCTGAAGGGGAATTCACAGAAAAATAACAAAGTTTTAGGAGGCCGAGGAGACTATCTAGTTTTCCTCAGACATTCACATAAATACCTGAAGAAAATAAATATGAGTGTAATAGAGTGTTGTTGTTTTGAGTGATGCAAATGCTTGTAGCTGGGAATAATGCAATAAAATATATTTTAAAAAAATCAATCATAACAAGGAAATTCTGAGAGAAATTCCTGACAGAGATTTTTATGGTGGTCTGGAAGCCTCCTAAGCAGATTTTAAACATGTTTGGGGAAGAGCAGCACATGTACTATGCAGAATGTACAATCTGCATTGGTGGAGGAAAGATATGATGGCTGAGTAGAGCTTGTCCTTCATCGATACCGTTTGCTTGATGATATGTTCCTTGTAAATTCAGCAGTAGTGAATCAGAAAAATGTTCAGGTTTGGACACAATCCTATGAGTGCCTCTGTTTTTAGCCACTAAACTTCTAGTGCTTCCAGCTTAGTTTTAGATGCCCTAAGGAACTCTGTCTCTCAGTGGTTTCAGCAGGATCAGTGAATGCCTCGTGGCACTGGAAGGACTCGTTACAGTGAACTTACATCCAGCTTCTGCAGTCACTTTCAGGCATGTTGGTCATTATTTTATGATGCTATATATATAATTTTTAACAAGAAAAAAAGAAAATTTAGACTCATTATGTTGATTGTTCAACTTAGTTAAATTGTTCAACAGCTTGAATATAGATAGAATAAAATCATGGAGAAAATTGACATTTTCATCAGTATAGGTAACGCAGTTCTAGCACTAGAGATTTCCTTTAGTGCCTGCTTTTTTGTGCCTTCTTAATCGCCACCTGAAAGACTGTAAAGCAAGCACAGAAATAATGCCCTTCTCCTTTCCCATTTTTAAATGTTATTTTTTATTTATTAAAATACAGAATGCAACAGAGTAGCTTTAAGAATCACCTTGTTGGTAATTTAATCCAAGCCATAAAATGCCAAACAATGTTTGTCCTGTTCTTTCTAGTTTCCACAAACCCCGTCAGGGTATTATGAGGATTGACTGTCCTGCCCACTGCTATTATAGTGCTTGTTTGGTTTGTTTTGCATTACTGTGGCACCTAAGAGTTCCAGTTATGGAGCAAAGCTCTGCATGCAAATACACGACACAAGATGGATCTCCTCATAGTGTGTTTGTAGTAACAGTTGAGAGGTTCTCACTAGCTTAAGAAAACCCTAACAGAAAGGGCATGTGCCCCAAAACTATCTCCACAGCTGAATTTTCCCACTTCCATCAAACGGAATTTCCTCATCAGTCCAGAGGTGTAATGAGCTGAGATTGCACAAGGCACATACATTACTCAGTGCTGCTGCTTCAGTATCACAGGCAGAAGGAAAAGCAAACGGATGAAATCAGATTTTGGGTTGTTTGTCTAGGTGAAGACTGGGGGGTTTGGTGTGAAACAATGTAAATTGGTGACCCACCTGCTATCGAAAAGCAAATGAGAAATGTCTATTGATACAGCTGCCAAAAGAAATGGTAGGTTGACCAGTGGAAGATTTATAACACTGGCGTGTCTACCTGAAAGACCATAATTTAAAGGTCCTCTCATACACTAACATGATGGTTAGCATGAGATGTGTCTCAGTAAGGGCTTGGACTGCAGTGCCTTGCTAAAATTAGGGCAGTCCACATCAGATAGTGATCACTGAGGTATCACCTAGGAATATGAGATCTCCTGTGTCAGCGATACTAATCCCACATAATCCCAGAACACAAATCAGACTTCTAGTTTATCTGAGGCAGCCGTTTGTTCCCTGAGGTAGACACATCATGTTTCCCAAACCTGACTTTACTTCCAGACTGTAAAAAATTCTGATACCCCACATGCTCCATGCAAATACATTGTGCAGAACATCTTCATGGGACAAGTTCCTGGGGTCTTCCATGCAAGCGCTATTCATGAGTTTATACCGTTATTGGCAACTCCATTCTCAGAACAAGGTGAAGAGAGAGAGTTGAGTCATGTTCTATGTCTTTATGAGCAGGAGAATGACAACTAGTGCTGGTCTAGCACTAGTTGTCAGCTACTTTATCAGTGCAGATGCTTTTTGCTGTTGCCAGGATCCCTCCTTGTCTCTTGACAGATGTGCTTCCCCACCATGGAAGGTTGTATTTCTTTTCAGTGCTTTTCTAGCAGGCTTTTTTCTTTGTAGAGTCCAGTCTACCTTACCCTTGTTCACAGAAAGCAGGTTAGTATGTACCAATCAAGGCATTGCTTGAATGAATTGCAGGCTTTAGGATGCTGCCTGTGCTTTGTCAGATGCTTTGGGGTGGAAGTATACATTCTTATATTGTTTCTTAAACAGGTTTTCCTTCTAGTCTTGGCTTAGGGCTTCTGCGAGGTTAGTGTTGATAACAGAAGCTGCATGTCCACAGTAATTGAGCAAGGCCTGTGCTTTTCTATGGTCCTGGAATAGCTACCTGGTATTTTTTTACTTCCTGGGACACAGTAAATATGAAACTCGCCTCACACTTAGAAAAATGATGGAATTGCACACATTGTTTACAGATCAAAGATTAATCTTTAAACCAAGGCTTGTTACCGTTTGTTAGGCCTCTTGTTTTCTTAACATGACTGATTTCTTCCTCTTGTTATTCAGAAGGCATACCAGATAACTGATTAGGAAATAGCTTTCTCCTACAGCCTGTTTTATATCTTTGTTTAGTCATTGCACCATCAAGAGCCCTGAGAAAGCCTTGCTTCACAGACTTCTCTGCTGCCACCATTGTTCTGCTGGTGCTGCCTTGCCCTCACCACAGACGATGCAAAATCCAGAAATGGCTTTCTGCTCTCTGATCAACCCACCACTCCCCAAGTGTTCATTAAGAGCAAAACTCATCCCATTCATGTGATTAAAAGGTGCAAATAATATCATATGATGCATTTCAGCATGAAAGAAAGCATCCTCTGGTTTTACCATTGCTTTTCCTCAAATTGTCTGCAATGAGTTGGGTGGTTGGCTAACAGTTTGTTTGATTGATACTGAGCAGTCTTCCGGTATTTGTTGGTGAGGATCACCTCTTGTCATGGAATGTTCTGTTGTTTTACCTATTTTATTAGAAATTACATACTAAAGAATCTTGTAGTCATAAATCAACTCATACCCCACCCCCTCCAGGCTTGAGAATTATTTTCAGGCTATCTAAAATCAGCATGCACATTACAATTTTTCCCAGTGTTTTTCAAAGTGACACTCTTGGGGCCCAAGTATGAGACTGTCCTGCTTGAGAT
The DNA here is from genome assembly GCF_000691845.1 of Merops nubicus. Taxonomy (NCBI): domain Eukaryota; kingdom Metazoa; phylum Chordata; class Aves; order Coraciiformes; family Meropidae; genus Merops; species Merops nubicus. Next base: position 62,483 of record NW_008584868.1, read on the forward strand.
ACAGTCACCTGGAGATAGGACCTTTAAAAGGTGTTGCCTGGACTGGGTACTCAGCGTCATCTGAAACACAGGCCCCTTTGATGAATCTTCACTATGAGGGTGGTGAGATGGCTGAACAGGTTGCCCAGGGAAGCTTTTGATGCACCATCACTAGATGTGTTCAAGACCATTTGGATGGGTCTTTGAGCAACCTGGTCTAGTTGGAGGTGTCCCTGCCCATGGCAGGGGCGTTGGAACTAGATCATCTTTAAGGTCCTTTCCAACCCAAACCATTCTATGATTCTGTGGTAATCTAGAGAGATAAGCACCCCAAATTGCTGTCATTTCTTGAAGGAAAGTTGATATTTCATCTCTTCAGTGCCTGTATGTATATGCTGACTTCACACACAAGGATAGGAAAGTGTGTGTGTGTGTGCATATGTACCAGGGGATGTTGGCATGCACACACGTGCAGCTTTTCAGAGGCATCCTGTTCATCCAGCACAGTTGCTGTGGCATTATCTGCTTCTGACAGGTGACTGTTTAAATGCTGAGGCCAAGAAGCATGAGTAGTACCTTTAGCTCTGGCATCGTTCTGCCAGGTTGCCTGGGACCTGTCTTTCTCCCTCAGCTTCAGTTTCCTTATTTATAACTTTTTTTTTTGTGCTCTGTTTTTCAATCAACTGTTGAAATGCAATTATATGAAACCCAGTAATCGTTATCATATAACTTATTTTCCCACTGTGTTTATGCATAGGTAGTTAGTCAATAAATCAGTCTGAAATTGATCATAAATACCTTTAGCTCATATTCCTCAGCACTGGAAAACAGCAAATAATTCAAGAGTTATTAGTGTGTTCTAGTAGGCAATTATTTGCTAGGACAGATAAATCCAACTCCTATCTGACCTGCACTGAGAATGAATTTGACATCAGATGTAGGATTTCTTTCACCAAACTTCAGGTATGCTAGTGTCAGTCTAGGCTGCTTCTACTGCAGATGGAAAAAGATGAAACCCTTAGGAGTACACTTCTTCCCTCCTCTTTTAGGAACAAAATATCCTCCGTTATCTCTCCCTGGACTGCAGATGAGGCTGTGTGCCTGGCTTACACTAGACTCCCAACTTTTAATGAACTGATGTAGATGACAGACATCCCATCCCTTCAGTTTTGGGCAGTTAACTACAGCCCAGTTTGGTGTCTGGCAGATTTAGAAAACATTTTCTGAAGAAGATAAAGCCATCAAAGTAACCTTGGCTAGAAATATCGATAAAACTTGAGTGTCATAAAAATGATGTTAGGTGTCTCATTAAGCAGTAAATGTAGTTTAGGGTGATAGAAGAATCTATATGAAACAAATATTTGATTCTATAAAGAAACATTAAACGTTTGGTGAAGCAGCATTTGTAGTTTGGAGAATGAGGTGTAAACAGTCTTCTGATTTAATGTGTCTGAAGTAGGCTTCTCATCATAATTAAAGACATGATCTGTTGTCACCAGTACTTACAGGAGCTTTCCTAGAAGCAGCTAAGACCCAAAAAAAGTCTGAAGTAACCCATTTAAAACCGTTCTAGATGTGAAATTAACATTTCTTTTTCCCCCCTCACCTCTCCCTCACATTTCCAACCAGAATCCCAGCTCCCAGTGCAGAGGGGGAGGTGGCATTTGCTTGCTGTTTTGAAACTGCCTCTGTATAGAATAAGCTTTAAATTCACCCTTTGTGGAGGGGAAGGTCTGAAGTACTCCACAGCATGACAGTGACATTTGCAAGCGTGTTCTAAGGAACTGGTCACCAGTCTTCTTGAAATATTTTTTCTCACTGGGATTCCCACTGCTTTTTTCCTGAGTTCTTTGGCAGCTTGTACTCTCTGGTGATAACAAGGTGATGACCAGAGAGGCAGAATTCCTGTCCCCACTGAAATCAATGGCAAAACTCCCACAGACTTCAGTGGAATAAGCAGCTTGGGAATCCTAATATTTCATGCTCTATTCCGCTTGTTTCAATATTCCAAATTTCCTTGTTTGAAATGCACCATCTTTTTTACTAGGGCTACAAACAGTATATTGCTTTTCTGTTTCCAAAGTGAAAGTATCTTTTACCATTTCTAAGGAAGATAACTTTATTCTTTTTAGCCATGACCCATCCATATGTTTCTGAAAGAACAGCATCTGTCATTAAGATCCAGGATGATCAAGTGCATTTGAACAGATTTCATGAAAAGTTTATACTGGCAGAGCCGTGCAGGTCCAAGACCAGACCTGCAGCTTCTAATGAAACTTCAGATACATAAGAACTGAAATTATACTACAGCCTAAAATACAGTTGTTTGCCTGTAGTAACTGAAATGCAACATGCTCACCCACAGCAAAAGGTTCTTCCACCTCCCAGGTATCTGTTTAATGAAAGAAATTATTTCTGAAAGCTGGGGCTCAGAAAAATGGGATAAGCTTTCAAGGTAAAACTGCTGAATGTGCAGACTGGGCAGACTGGAGCTACTAGACATGAGGGGTTCCCAAAGCTTATTGTCATTGAGAATCTTACTCCCTGTATTGTTTAATCCCATTCAACGGTTACAGGCAGCTTGGCAGAGTTACAGGGATAATATAAAAAAAAAAAATAGTAAGATCTTAAAAGAAATTTGGGGTGTCCCAAATAAGCGCTAACAAAAAAGCTGCACCTCTTTAGAGGGCCTACACAGCATGCTGCTGTGGCTGTCTCAGCCATGGCAAAAGGCATGACCTAAACCCACATATTAAGAGACACAAGACAAAACTACAGCAAGTCTGCTTCATTCATTCCTCTTCTCACAGAGCTGCTTCTTCACATGTTGTGTGCAGATGTGCAGATGTCTCACAGTTCCAGATGGACGCAGGAAGCTTTAGCAAGAACAGTTGCACAGCTGTGACATGTAAAGGTCTACTGTACATCAGCAAACAGAATTATAAATTTGTAAAGCAGATATCACTTGTAAGATCTGCAGTGTCTGTCTGGACAATATCTGCTCTCTGGTCAGTACATGCAAGACAGCAGAGTTTCATCTTGGAAGAGCAGTAGGAAGGGAAATAGAAAAAGGAAATGAGAAACAGAAAAAGAAAAGTTTGAAAATAAACCTGAGAAGAGACCTTACTGAACTGAGAAACTTTGTGGCTAGTTCAGCATTGACTTCAGTGGTTATGAGGGGCCATGCTTGAAGAATCACAAACCCATGGAGGCTGGAAGGAACCCTAAAAGGTCCCCAGTCTGACCTCCTGAATCAAGGAGATACCATTGGAGCAGGTTGCTTAGGGCCTTGCCAAGACTGGGTTTGGACACTTTCAAGGATGGAGACTCCACAGCTTCTCTGGGTGCCTGTTCCAATGTCCAGTAGTCTTCATGGTAGAAATATTGAGTAGGAATTCGGTGTGTCAACTTGCCTTCCTTACACTTTTCATACACTGCAACAAAATCCCCCCACAACTTCTCTTCCTAGGAACAAACTAACACAGTTCTTTCAGCCTCTTGCTCACATGTCCTGTGCTCCAGTCCCCTGACCATCTTAGTGGCCCTGCATTGGATTTACTTTGGTGTGCCCTTGTCTGCCTTGTACTAAGAGTCCAGAACAGGACACGGTCCTCCAGGCATGGTCTCACAAACACAAGGAGAAGACAAGAATCATTTGCCCCAGCCTACTGACCACACTCCTGCTAATACAGTCCAGTAGTTGTCTGATCAGGAATGCACTGCTGATGTGCTCGTATTCATACTGGAGTTGTGCATTGGGACCCTCAGGACTTCTGTAAAGCCAGTTTCTGTGTAGCACGCTTGGCCCAGCTTGTCCTGCTGCATGGGCTTGTTCCATCCCAGACATGGGAGTTTTTATTGACTTTGTTCTGCTCCCTGAGGTTTCTCCCAACCCATTTCTTCAGCCTGTCTAGGTGACTCTGAATAGCAGCCTTTTCCATCAGTGGAACCGGACTGTTCCCCTGGTTTGGTGTTATATGCAAAGTTGTAGAGAGCACAAAGGAACCGTATGCCAAAGTTCTCCATCGAGATAGGTCTTCTCACTGAAAGTCTTTATGTGTTGTGAGCAGGATATGAGCAGTTGCAAGCACAAGTAGCTTCATATTATGCATTTATAAATAACCTCTGGTGAGAAATAGCTCTCTCAAGGTGAATGCAGAGTGCAGTTAGTACCACTTTATCATGAGTCCATCACTGGATAAAGCAATGGAGAACAATTTCTTAAATCTCACTCTGGACTGTGTTTCAGGATGGGTCAAATTTAAGTACCTAGACTGGAGGGGGGATGACTGTATGTCGTAAGTCTGGGATAAATCAGCCATGTGAGACAGTCTTTAACCATGGAAGTAGATTTCACAACATGAATACAAGAGAGGATTTTTCTTTCCTTTAGCTGGTCTCCTCTCCATCAGATGATTTTCAGTCTGATGCCACACCTGTGTGGTTTGTGTAATATGTCCAGACCATTCATTTTAGAATTATTAGCTCCATTAGCTGTTGGTTGCAATCACCAAGCTTTTAACCCTTGGGATGTGACCAGAACTACCGAATTGTTCCCTTATTGTATGTTTACAGTCACATTTCTCAATATTTTCTGTCCCTTCATGGAAGAATGTGAGAGCCCAGTAGCAATTCCCAAATCCGTAAAAAGTGATTAGCAATTATTGTTCTGTAAGTGCTTAATAGGGAGATTAAGACAGGCCACCAGGTGTTTACACAACAACAATCGGTGGCATGGAAATTCTGCTCTAGCTATTACATGGTGTGAAGAGGGTAAATGCCTACCCTCAGAGACACCAACAATTATTTTGATGCTTGTATTATATCCTGTTTTCTCTAGCAGGTTGTGCAGTTCTACCATTTTTGAACTTTTCTTTCCCTAATAAGGGTTTATGTGTGTTTATAGTAACAGGATTGATCTGTAAGCACAAGATCAGCTTCTGTTAGAGGTATTTTGCACAATCAGTAGATTGCAAAGCCACATTTTCAGTCAACCCCTTTATACCTAACACAGCATATTTGTACACAGCAAGAATGGAAGGGAGCTATGCTTCACGTTTCAGGTTTGAAATAAGCAGTAATGAAATAGAATAGGAGGAGAGCAAATGTTCTTCTGTAGTGAAACGTATCATTCACAGTGTCTTTTTTCTTTCTTTTTCAGGAGGTTGGAAGCATTATTGGAAAGGTCAGGAAATTACTTTCTTTATTTTCGTGTCAAAATATTGTATATCATTTCACTTCATCAGCCATGGCTAACTTTTTTTTTCTGTTTCTTTAACAGAAAGGTGAGACAGTTAAGAAGATGAGGGAGGAGGTAAGAGAAGCCTTGATGTCTTTACTTGTCTTTCTTTCCAGCTCAGAAAATAGGGAAATGCAGTGTGTGCAGACCGACACTGCCATCACGTGGACAGCCTGACACCACTATTCTTTGCAAGTGGTGGTGTACAAATGTGGTGGCCTAAATTAAATATTGTTGTTAATGTAATCTCCTTATCATCACGGCAGTCTGGAGTCTTTCGTTCCCATAGCAATATGTGTGCTGCTGTCTTACCTCAAGAACAGCTTAGCAAGCATGATTCTGTGCATCAAAACCACTGTATCTTTCTTTAGTGTACCAACACTGGTCCTGCACATGGCTTGGCCTCCTATTGGAGAGTTTCCAAAATCTGAAACCAGTCATTAGAGTGATACTGTATGAAGTTTGATGGTAGACGCAAGCTTCAGCAGAGCTGGAGCCAAACTTCTAGAAACCATGGTATCCCTCTGCCATGTCTTGGAAAAGCCTTAACTTTTCATCATTTTGCAGCTGTGAATAGAATGTAGACCTGCAACCTTTGAAAAGGTTGTAAACACACAACAGCTTACTAAAACAGGGCCTGCATAAACCTCAGTCTCCCCAAGTGTCCACAGGCTTCCTTCCCTGCGACAGAGCAAGCTCCACTGTCTTCAGAGCACTGTGCCCAGAGGGAGGTTACAGATTCACACATGTCCTCCAAGACAACACATCTTACCTGAAGATCCATGTAATTTTCCTTCTTTTAAACAAGTGCTAAAAGCATGTCAAAAGAGAAATCCTACTGTTTGAAACTTTAGGAGTGCAGAGTGTAGAGAGGATGCCTCTGGTTCTGGTAAATCTGCAGTACATTACCATGTCAGATGCTTTGTTGCTTGATACTCCAGTGGAAGGTCTGTGGCAGGAAAATCTCAAAGTATATTTAGTTTATATTGGTGAAATCCATCTTTTAATATACACAATAGGGAGTTCATTGTCAGGCTGACTGAGTTCAGACTCCTTTTTTGATGATAAGAGCTTTCACTTATGTTTTCACGCATAAGTACCTTTGCTAAGACATAAAAAAAAAAAACAGCAATCAAAATGTTTCCAATATAGTAGGCAATCCTACCAGTTGATTAAACACATTTTTGTTTAATTATTAATTATGATCATAGGCAGATATCTTTGTATATAAATTGAATGTACAAAAAGGAAACCATCATTGGAGAGTGCTTCTGACTTCTGAGTTAAATACCTTAGAGTTATGATCCCTAGTTAGTTTTTCAAGATAAATATCAAACACTCCTCTACTCCTGAAAACTTACTCTCATGTACTCGTGGTCACAAGAGGCTTTTCTGTTTAGTTGTTTGGTTGGGTTTTTTTTTTAAATAAAGGAATTATATGTATCTTTTTATCAGCCCAGGACTAAGAGGTTGGCTATGTGTCCAAGTGATGATAACATGGTCTTCCTTTAACTGACTGCCTTTGTCAGTACTTCTTTAACAGCAAAATGCAACTTTATTTTGACTTTTCTGACAGATGTGACAAGTGGCATGCCATCTTTTTGGAAGAAAATGCAACTCTGTCATTGGGGAAATGTCAGAGACAACTTCAAGTCTAAAGAAAAGCACAAAACTCTCAGTCCTGTGACCTGTGGTCGATAACTCCCTACACAGATACAGAGGCCACCACATAATGTTTTAATTGCTGTAGTTCTGCTTTGGCTGATCGTCTATTGGAGGAGTAACATCTATGCATTTTGGATGCCACCAACCCATGGCATAGCAGTCTTTCAGACAAGCTCCCATAGCTCTGGTTTCAAAGGAAGAGCCATGGTATGCTGGAGGCAGCCATAGGAAGGGCCAGCCTGCCTGCTGCAGGCAGCTCTGCCCATCGTGGCACTTGGTGTGCTCCTTGCTAGGCAGAGTCCCATGACCCCAGGTTCATGTGGGGTGGTGGCAGCCAAACATTGCCACCAGCATGAGTGAGCCCTAGGTGTTGATCTCCTTCCTGATCCAGCACTGGTGTTTGATGAGGGCAAGTACCACTCTGGTTGGCCTGTCAGAAGAAGTGCTTGCTGCCATTTCTTATCTATGAACACTGAGTATGTCTGCCCGCCAAGTCCATGGCAGCAAGATTTTTCTGTCGGTGGTGTTTTGTTGTTTTGTTTTTTTTTTTCTTTTGTTCAGTTGCTGACATATGGAAAAATACAGAATCTTGCTGTGACACTGTGATATGAGCAGCAGTGTGCACATGAATAAGGGTGCAGACACACAGCACACTGGCTGATTCATGGTAACCCTGAAGGCAAAAGGGTCAAATTAACCCAGGTTATCTCATGTTTGCTACAGGCCCAGATCCTCTAGAAGGTCAGTGCCTGTATATGCATTGAGGCCCCTGTGACTTCTTAGGTTGCATTAGCACATCTCCTCAGGAAAAGTGTATTGTGGGTCTTACCTGAACTGGATTTGATCATTGCCTACAGCAAAATCTATTTAAATATTTTTTCATCTAGCTTAGAGGTGTTCTCTGCACCACCACAGTGGCGTGAAGGAGATCAAGTATCCCTGAGAGCCATCCTGGCTTGTCTCCGAGACTTACTGTTTTCTAACTCCTTCCACCAGGCTCCTTGCCTCAAGGAGATGACAGTAACACTGTGAGTGTTGCCTGTTCTACCACTACTCCTTTAAAGGCTTGTTCAGTGCATATTAACTGACTGCCTTCACATGAGACACATCTATGAGGAACCTTCTCCACAGTGCAGAGCAATGCCCTAGCTGGACAGACCAAGCCCTACCTTTGGGTCCCCAAACCAGAGAGGTGCATCTTTCCTGGGACATATTGATGCTCCCTGGAGACAACAGCCTTGTCTGAATTCTGAATCTTCATCCTACTTAAGGTTAAGCCTGCAAGAGGGAAGGAAACAGACTTGATGACACAATTGTTTGTAACTTTAGGTTCCAGAGGCACAATTTTCATTCTGCAATGAAGGCTGTATAAGTATTTACCAAGGTAGATTCCAGCTTCCTGCAGTTAAATTAATTTTTTGAGTGTGATCAGCTTATGCTAAAATTATATGATGTTGGGGCTGCAGTTGTAGGGGAGGGAATTAGATGCCTCAAGATATTCCTTCCCAAACTATATCCCTAATCCTATTTAGTTGACTCCCTGGGAAGTATAAATGTGGAAAAAAAAAACCTGTTTGTTCTTTTTGACAGAGTGGTGCTCGAATCAATATTTCAGAAGGCTCCTGTCCGGAGAGAATTGTGACAATAACAGGCCCAACAGATGCGATTTTTAAAGCTTTTTCTATGATTGCACTAAAATTTGAAGAGGTAAGCAAATATAACATGTTTTTTTCTCTCTTTGAGTTGAAATATAAACAATGTTTGAATTTTCTCATGTTTGCTTTAGTGTTAAATATGATTTGTTTAATGTTCTATTTAATAGCAATGAAAGTGGTTGTATTTTTATAAATGCTTTTGGCAGTAATGCCGAAGAAAAATAATGGGTCAATTTACAAGCTGTTTGATCATTTCTTTTGGGTTTTGGAGGCTTCAGGGAAAAGCAATTGCTACTAGTAATGTGCAATAATGGTAGGAAAAATGTGTTGGAAAATTTCTGATCCCATTGTGGGTTTGATTTGAAAAGAATAATTGCCTAACTTTCAGCTCTGTTTTTATGCGATTCTATTTGGTATTGATGTAAATTTTATATATGTGTCAAAATTAATATATAACTCATTTAACTAGAAAACTTTTATTTTAAAATATAAACTATATTATTACCAATTACCATATTTAAAGCTCGGCTTTTAAAATTAATTAAAATAAAGGCACTAAGGAGGGGAAGCAAGAGCTGAATTTATTGTAGAATAACTGTTCTGTGTAGATATGTAACTAAAAGGCTGGAATATCCTCAAGGTCCATGGACCAACTACAATTAGATATGGTCACCATTTGAATGGGAAACATCACAGAAAAGATACCAGGCTACGGAACACAAACTCTGATCGCTCAGGAGAGGATTTAATTCTCTCTACTTTTAATAATCATACATCTCATCCAGGCATCTCTCCTGTCCTTCCTGGAGACAGAGGCCCCTGCAGAAGGCCATTCACCTTCTCTTTAGGGAAGAGCCTGCAGACAGGTAGACAGAATCACCTGCAGTAGGAGAAAGATGCTGTGTCTCTTCATCAATGGTTAAACTAGAGGGATGTGAATCCCTTTCTTAAGAATACTCATGTCTCCACCACATCAGTAAGGTTAGTCTCCACAGCTCTCCATAGCACTGGGAGATGCTGGCATTGATGGGAAATGTCAGCGTGCCCTGTTATTTACTCATGATTGTTCATTTTAAGAGCAACAGGACTAAGAGAGACCTTGGGTTTCATCAGATACAGTTGTCTTCTAACATAAGCAGTATGTCTTGCAACTTGACAGCATGACAAAAAACTAGTTAGATTTTTTATATTTCCTGCTATTGGATCTACAACCTCAGTTCTCTGATAATTAGACACCTTTGTTTCACTCCTCACCTGAATTTACTCAGGAACTGTTTATACATCTTTGTTTCTATGCCAGCAAAGGCCATTAGTTTAAATAATTCTTCCCTCTCCATCCCTGAGGATTCCCCTCTTAGTTATATTTTTAGAAACCAGTTTTATTCACTCAGACCCTTGGTTTTGCCAGAGGAAGTGAGCCAAGCCCTGTCTTTCAGAGGATGTGCTAACCATCCCCCTCATTCTATGACTGTAGTAGTCCCTTTCTACCTTTTCCCAATTTTAGTCTGTATTAATGTGTGTTAATTGTAGACAGGTTGTAAATGAAGTTCCAGAAGGGCTTATGTGATGGCACTAAGAGTCTTCTGTCCTGGCTGTCACGCTGACATATCCCTTACCACTGCTAGAAAAGCCTCACATCCCAGTGTGCTGTGCCTGGTGGGTACCCCCAGATCCTACTCAGGTGTTTTCAGTGGGAACCTCTTTGGTCTTGGCAGACATTCCTGTCAGCCCTCAGACAAATGACTTTTTTTTTTATACTGCAAATATTGATCTCATTTATAGAGATTTATCTCATTTATATTTCTTCAATCTGTCATGGTTTTCCTTTGTGATCTTCCTTTGAGATATTCTAATCACTCAACATGTTGATAAAGTACCCTGGTTTTCTGGCATGCTATATTTTATAAGGATGCTAACTTTTCCCCTAACAGTTATTAATGAGCTAATAATGATTTTGAGGTTGAATACTGCAGAACTGCACAAGTAGTTGTCTCCAGCCCAATTTTAAAACCATCTGTTGTCAACTCCTTCTCAGCTTTATCTCCTACCCATCTTGGACCAGTCCCTGTTTCTTCTAGCTTATGATGCAGCTTTGTGCACAGTACCATACCCTCCAATCCATGGAGACTTGGAGAGAGCTGTCTCTCTACGAAAAAATGATGCTCTGCTTAAGGCTTTATCCTGAAAAGTGCTGAGGGACTCATTAACAGAAATAATCCATGCCAGTTCCCACCAAAATGAGTACCCAGAGGAAATACCACTGCATTTCTCATAAAATCATCGAACACTGCACAACATCAGGTCCCCACCCCACCACCCCCCACCACATTGTCTTTGAAAGTGCTGTAGCAATAGGCAAAGAATTCTGAAATCCAGGCATCTGGCTTGACTTGATGCATATTTACCCTTGCAGATTTTAGAGGGTAGTCTGGACTCTTCATGTGGATGTTAGCAAAGGGGTATTGGTACTCTCTGCAGATAAGGTGCTGTGGTTATATTCTGAAATATCTGTATTTAGTTTTAATATAATTGGCTTCTCATATATTTAAAAGAACAGTGGTAAAGAAAAATCTCTCATATAATGTTAGGTTTACTATAATTATTCCTGTAAATAAAATGAGATAACTGTAATGCTTTGGAGGCAAAATAAAGTACTGTTCCAGGTATTGCAAATGAGCTAGCTACAAAATGTGTATCTTTTTGCTGAAGATTTCCCCAGCCATTTAAAAAATTGAAAATCGCAGAGCAGACAGTGCCTGGCCCAGTTCTGGTTATCGCAGCTACCTTCAAGCAGGCCAAAAAAGATGTATGTGTGAGACTAACAGCTTTAGGGATTTTTTGGTATTTGTTATGCATGCCCACATGAAGCCCTTGAAGCCTTAATTTCAACCCTACAATTGAGTAGCTGGGGATAAGCAGGTCTAGAAAGACTTGGGAGCCCTGGGATGCTTTTTTAATGTTAGCAAAACTCTCAAAATGCATCAGAAGGTAGAAAAAGACTGGGAGGAGTTTTTCCTGTGTGTTTGCTCTGCAACCTTATATCACTCTGCTTTGACAACCTTCCTAATAAAAGTTGATTTTCTAGAAGAGTGATGTTGAGTTTATAGGCTAGTAAGGTAATTACATAAACAACTGAAGTGTTCACTGCAGAAGACAAAGAATGTTGCTAAAAAATGGCACTAACCCAGGCAGACCACTGGGCTAGTGGTCTGGGAGTTGCAAGAGAGGACATTTTACAGTAATTTCCAGACTGCAGGCTAGGATCCAAGAAATGCAGCTGTAAGTCCACTGGTGAGTGGGGCAGCTAGGTGTTCAGGTATAAATATGCATGATCCACTTAAAGCACAGTTAAGCGCTGGAAAAACCAGCAGACACAGCTCAGTGGTCAGACCTTTTCCAAATAGAGAGAAAAAGTTTTGTGGAATTCTTGTTCATCTGCAAACATTTATGAAGAACTTGCTCAGCTCTAGGAATAAGAAGGAAAGAAAGACTTAAAACTCATTGAGATGGTGCCTTTTTTATAAATACTAACTCCTACTGCTACAACTAAGCTAAACCCTGCAGTGGCCATTACCAAGTGAGGAGCCACCTCACAGATTCGTTTTACTCACTGTGGAAATTGGCAGATTCAATATTTCATTTAGAAATCAGTAAAGAATTTTGGTAAGTTTGTTTTTTTTTTTTCCCAGAGGTTGGGTAGATTTCTGAGCTGCCATGTTTGCTTGCCTTGGGAAGCCTTAAGACACTATAACTCTGGGATGCCAGGAGCTGCAATGCTTCAACACTGGGAGCTGGCTCTCCCACCACTTCCAGGCTCCCAGTTAGCCCATCCTGGCTGAGGAGCACAGGCAAGCGGGCAGAAAGCTGTGCAAAGTCCAGCTCTAGTGTCTGCCAGAGCCCTGAGGGAATGGGCACAGCGCCAGAGAAAGTTAGAGGTTAAAGAAATAGAATCTCCCAGTTGGGAAGACAACTGTTCTGTAAGAAAGTCTCCAACCATCCCTACGTGGGAGCCTGCAGTTCTGGAGGGGATTTGTTTCTGCTCATTTCTCTTTTGTTGTTTTTTTAAAGCTGAACCAACTCCTTTATGCACTCCACGCTGCTGATCCTCTGTGTTTAGATTTTGATCTTTTTGAATGAGAAGATAAAGATAATAGTGGTTTCCAATTCTTGTGAAGTGCTTTTGAAAGCAGTGAGTGCAGTGAAGGCTTTGAGGCCAGGCCACATACGAGATGGAAGCAAGAGACATTATCAGGGTCATACGAGATGGAAGCAAGAGACATTATCAGGGTCGTGCTGGGTGGCTGAAGAGGGTTATTTACCTACGTCTGAATTATTGTGTACCCTCCACCTGACAAAAAAGTGATATAGTGAGATGGCATCTTCCAGCTGAAAAATTGGCATGACTTGAGCTTTGTTTCAGGTACATGGGTGCTGCAAAATTCTGCTATCCCTCTTGCTTTGGCTTGCAATCTCTCACTGACATGGGCACTAAACAAAATGTGAGTTACTGGCTGGCAAAGAAATTATTTGATAGCTGTCTTGTAGCATGCAGCAATGCCTCATTCTGTCCAAGATTTTTTTTTTTTTCCTCTTTTGAGCTAAGCAAGGTCACACTGAGCATCACAAACGCTGCAGTGCTGCAGGAATCAGTGCTGGTATCACGGAGCTCCCACGCTTATCCAACAAGGCGTGCAGAGTTGTTTGAAGTACAGGGTGTTGGTTGGTTGGTTGTTTTTAATTTGGGGTCCTGATCACAATATATACGCACTTTTTATATTTTTTAATGAGTGTTAATATTGATGAGAAGGATAATAAGGAAGCACATCAGTTCTGTCTGCTGGAACTCTTGTGTCGTAAATGAGTTAAATGAATAATGAAATATATGTTTTCTGCCATTCCTGTCCTAATCTTTTGGGTAGCATTTCTGCAAAGGATGGAATAGCTGTGCCCTGCACAGATGGATGAGATGGTCTTTTTAGCTTGCAGCTAGCATTGGCAAACCATGTTGAGAGTCTCATGAGTTGCTGGACAAGTGTTAGGCAGCTTGTGGTTTGTTTTTGTGAACCTGAGTGCTCTCACAGCGTTCCATCAATCAGTGGGAAGATCAGCATTATCTTTTCATCTGATGAAGACATTAGAAGGGCTGTTTTATCTTGCCTAGAAGATTCTCAATTAGCAAAAGGTATTTAAAACAATGTAAACCCTGTGACAAGTAGTATACTGAGATGCTCATGAAATCTGGTAGTGTGGTCTCATTGGATAATTAGATACATGGGTACAGGTTACATTACCTGGATACAGATAATTGCTGTTCTGCTGAGCTTCTTTTACTCTGGTTACATAGCTGTGATGGAAAAGATTTCAGAAATTATGTAATACTACAAATACTTATGGATCTGCTACAAAAGAGAAATTAAACCTGGGAGGCAGCAAAATATTTATCGAAACGTTTCTCTGCTTCAGATTATTCACTGATTCTTGGCCTTCCCTTTTTTAACCTTTATTCTTTGTATCAAACCTGACAAGAAATCGTATGAAATGTAAAGACGTATCACTTGGTAGAAGTGTTCTAATTGAGGTGGTGGAGGAGACCAAATCAGGATCTGAGGGTCAGCGAACTCAAAAGAATCCTTGTCTTTTCCATCTGCTTCAGCAGATGACAAGATACCACCTCTTCTCCTCCTCCTAATTTTGCCTCAGAGACTGTCCTCTGGTCCCACAGTGTGGATCTGCAATGCCAGACAGAAAAAATGTGGCTCTGGCACAAGCCACTTTTGTGGTTCATGCTTGTGGTGTATCTGCTGCCTTCACCTGCAACAGAAACAAACCACAACTGGTTATGCTCTTCCCAGGTCTCCACAAACAGCTCAGGCATTTGGTCTGAGTCCTTCAGTGCTTACCAAGGAATGACAAATCCTCCACTAATTCTCCCTGACATTGTGATTACAGGACATAAACGCCTCGATGACAAACAGCACGGTGACAAGCAAACCCCCTGTGACACTGCGGCTCGTTGTCCCGGCAAGTCAGTGTGGATCCCTTATAGGAAAAGGAGGTTCCAAAATCAAAGAAATCAGGGAGGTAAGTCTCAGGACGTGTGTCGGGGACACTGGCTAGCTTGGTGCCTCCCCACAGCATGCCCGGCCGCCATCGGCCGCCGCGCTGTGCTCACGGCACGAACCCGAGCGTGTGCTGAGCGAGCAGCCTGGAGAGGCCCTGCTCTGGGGGAGGCAGGAGTTCAGCACGGCCCTGCCCTCCTGCCTTCCGGGAAGCTAAAGACCGTGTGTGAAATAAAGAAACGGCTCTACAGCACATTAGTCTCTGGTGCACAATTTAGCAAAGCAGCAGCAATGTCTCCCCCAGTTTCTCTTCAGGCACAGCCCCCTCCCCAGCAATGCTCAGGTGATCCTGAGTTGGAGCGTTGCAGCCATTTCCAAATTAGCTACCACCTTTGCAGCCATAGAAAGGCCCAGGCAGCACTAGGAAGTCAGGTTAGTAGTTCAAAGCCTTGATGTACTTTTTAGAAAAAAAATATTTTCGTACTCCTTTCCTGTTTCTCCTTAATCTCGCTGTGCCACAGGTGACCTGATTTCACATCTTCCAAACCCACATTGACTTTTTTCAATCCAGACTTTATCTGTAGATGTTCATCCAATGTGCTGTGCTAGCAGCCACTTTTTCCTTTAACCAGAAAATGCAAATCATAATATAGTGCCAGTTTTAATTCTTCTATGTACGATTGTAGCAACATAGCACGTGCCAAGCCAAGGATCTGATGTTTGTCATCGGTCAAACAAGAAAATTAGGTACGTGCTCAGTTATGTAGAGAAAATCTGAATAGGACTTTTTGGAAAAATGGGCTTTTATTCTGGAAAAAGTGACAGTAGTCCTTCTAAATTTGTATTCATTCCAACATGGGGTGAGGTGTTGAATGTGAAGATAACATGTTGATCCATTTTTTTATTTGACTGTGTCAAAACAATAGCTTTTGATGGGCTCTACCAAATTGAAAATTCCTTTTTTATCTAAAAATGTAGATTCAAGACAGTAGGTTTTATTGAGCTTTTACATTTCATTTCAAATATTAAAAAAAAAAAAAAAGATACCAAATGTTTTCCTGTCAAAGGAAATTTGATCAAGTCTCAAGCAAGAGATGCTTAGATCAAAATTATATTTCCGGCATTTGCTCTGAAATGTAAGCTTATGGTAGCCTTAGGGAAAAGCTGATCATAGAGGGTAGTTAGGGCTCTCATCCTTGTTGACTTTCAAGTTTTTCCAGATTGTTTCATTTGGATTCCAATTTGATTGCCCTCAGAGTTTTTTAAACAAAGTTCCTTCTGAAGGCTTATCTTCACCTGTCAGGACCTGGCTGCTGCTGAAAGGGCCTTTTCTCTCCTTTCATACCGGGAGGTAAAAGCAACGTGTACTGCTGCCATTAGCTGACAGAGCTGCCAAAAACTGTTTCAGAGTTTTTGCTACCAAGAAAACAACAGGTTGTTCCCCCGTCTGTCTGTTGCTTTGTAAACTGTGATCATGAAAACATGCATAGGTTGTCTGCTGTAAGCTCATAGAAAAATAATGCAGAGCCCTGTCATTTTAAGGGGTCTCTGTGCTTACTGAGACCTGCAAGTCAAAGGCAATTAATTTATTTTTTTTCTTAGAATACCGCTACTTTATTTTTTATCAGAGTCCAGGATCTATGCCTCTCAATAGTCCTTATTCTCAAGCCAGCTTTTTAGATGTGGGAGAAAGAAGTCACTTGATGACTCCAAGGGGGAGAAGACATTTTTCTGCAGATATTAAGGTCATAGGAAACTTTTCTTTTCTTTAATCCCAGATAAACCTTTGTCAGAGAACTTTGTATAGCCGGGTGAAGTTGCTTGTGTGTTGAAGTGCCTTTCCTGGGTGGAAGGAAGGTGGTCAGTTTGCCTTATGCACGGGACATTTCTGGCTTAGATTCTGGATGGCCAGCAGGCTATTGGTGTTTGCAGCAGTTTGCCTGGCGGGCAGCAGGTGCAGCCAGGCTGAAGCTTTGCCACCAGAAAAGGCAGAGCTACTCTCAGAGCACCCAGCGGGAAGTGACCTCAGCCATGAGAGACCATTTCCCTTGGTCCTCCAGATCTATTAGGTGTTCAGGAGAGCTGTCAGGAAGTAGGAATCCAGCTGATTTCTTAGTTGTGTTAAAATAAGAGCAGGTGTGAGCATGAACCATGTGCTGATGAGTGTTTAGCTCTAGGTTTTTACCGGATTTTATTTCAAATATTGATAACGTCATCCAGAGCACCAAGTGAGTGCTTTTAGGACATAGGCTTTTAAAGGTGAGATTGGTCTGTGTACATTAAACGGCTGAAGTGATTACTCTGGTGAGCAGTTTCAGAAGCAGTTACCTACTAGTCTAGTACAGGGAAGTGAAATGATAGTGTTTAGTCAAATAGGTGTTTTGATAAGGATAATGTAGTGAGAAGTCACACTGCAAATTTTCTTAAGCATAGGGGAAATGGACAAAGTATTACTCACTTTTGCAATTCTGACATATGACCAAAGTCAAAGAATAAACAAGAGTTGCCCTGGAAGCAAATTCAGAAATGGCAGCAGTATTTGGCAGAGTATTTTGTGCTAGATGTACAGTTAGCCAGAAATGTATATGGAATAACAAGTGGGATCAAACAGGAAAAAAAAAGGAGCATCCACCTTGAGATGTGGTCTCATTTCATCATCATACCACACAATGAGCAGCTCCACAAGGAATGGTCTTTTGTGTTCAGTCATGTACCCAGGAACAACCTACAGAGTTGCAGTACTATTTTCAAGATAAGATCACAAAAAAAAAAAAAAAAGAAAGCATAACTGATTGATCAAATTATGGTGAAATTCCAAAGCCTATTATACAGCAAGGAATTGATATTTTGGCCTTAAACAGCACTAGTGAACGGAAGATGCAATCAGTAATTTAATCAGTCATTGGAAAGAAGAATAGCATGTGTTTTATGTAACCAGCAGGAAAGCAAATTAACTCCTTGCTGACTGACACAAAGTCAATGGTTACCAAAATGTTTATTTTTAAAATCCCAAAATATTGCATTGCATTAACAGTCAGGAATAGGTTTTGTTTGTAATGCATGAAACTGCTAACTCGATATGAAATGCATGGATGGTTCTCTATTGACCAAAAAGGATTTCCATGATGTTTGTGAAATAATGCCAGGGATTGTTTTGGTCTTGTGTATTTTTTTGTTTCTCTTTTTTTTTTTTTTTTTTCCAATTTTATTATCTAGTTAACTAAGATACATTAGTGCCAACATGAAATTTTTTAAAACAAGAAAACAAAAATGTCTCATTACCTCCTTGGTTTCATTAATGAGCTAATGCTGACATGCATATATTTAGTCAACACTAATTACAATTTAAAAGTGTTTCTGTGCCATCGTGGTATATCCCAGAGCACAAGACAGTCCCAAACTTCATCCAGAGTCTCAAGTCAGCCGTCAGTGGATTAAAGAGACATTTCTCTGTAACTCATTTGCTTAGCAGACCACCTTCAGTTATCAGCACTTTTTTCCTTTTTTTTTTAATCACCTGCCCGACAGTGACGTTCTCTTTGCTTTGTCTCTGCTCAAGTCCACAGGAGCCCAGGTGCAGGTGGCAGGGGACATGTTGCCCAACTCAACGGAGCGCGCAGTGACTATTTCGGGCACTCCTGATGCCATCATCCAGTGCGTGAAACAAATATGTGTGGTTATGCTGGAGGTGAGTGAGTGCCTGGCACGTCACCTCTCACTCAAGAGGTGCTCAGAGTCATTATTCATTTTCGAGTGCCCTTGGTTCCCCAGGGGTGCTGCCCACCCTTCCCATGCCAGGCATTTCAAGAGGACTCTGTTAGACTGTACCCTGCCTGGGGTTGGAAAGCCTCTTGCCACAGGGTTTAGAGTCAAAGCCCAGGGCTGTAGCCATTTCTGAGAAAGAAGCATTTTACTCTGATGCAGAATAGGGCAGAAAACATCTACATTTTGTTTTAAATAGAAATAATTCTGGCTAGTGTCATTTAGATTTACCAGGACTTTTTGCTTTCTTAGGCTAAGATCACTGTATCACACCAGAATGTTTCCTTTTGATGGCAGCTTTTTAGCTCTTAGATTAAATTATACAAAATTAATTTTTCTAAAAATCTGGGCATTTGAACGCTTGCTGAAAATGTCCGTGTTTTCATGCAAGTACATTTCTCAACTGATTAAGTTGAATAGAGGTTTTCTTTAAAAAAAAACATTCCAGCAAATCAAAATTAAATATTTTGACCTAGTAACCATAATTTTTCACAAGGGACATGAAACATTTCTGCTTTTAGCATATTTTCTGCTGGAAATTTTTCTGTTTTCTTGGTTCGGTTTATTTTTTTCCCTGAGTCTAGTCAAGGGCTGTCTCATAATGATCTCTGACACCCTACTGTTCTGTTATTCTTTAAAGAGGGCAGAAACAGTGGCGTGTTTGAGACAGCACAATGGCTATTGGCTGTTCAGAAGTATGCAGCTCATCAAAATGACATACAGCCTTTGCATCAAAATGATGTACATCCTAATGCAAATAAAAGCTTCAAAACTAATAAATCCCCAGCGTTTTACTGGAGAAAAGTGACTCTTCAGTTTTCACTAGACTACTCTGAGGAAGGAATTTCTTTATAAAAATGCAAGAGAACAGAAAGATAATATTAAGAAATTATTTTAGTTTGTTAGAGATGGAGTACGTGATGGCAATAGTTATCAGCTTTGTGAATAGAATGTAGTTTTCCAAGTGACATTCATGTAATACATAGTTATTTACTAAGATGATGAGAGAAGCCACTTCTTAAAATAATGTTGACACAATGCCATTTTTCCATAGATAGAGCCACTTTCTAAATAACTGGTTTTGACATAAGAAGTGTTTCATTTTAGCATTAGGCAAATCACAACCAGCACTAAGATGACATTGATTTAACTACAGTTAAGTTAAAAGTTAAGTGTGCTCTAACTTGCGGTATATATTTGATCTGGCAACAAATACTTTCACTGAGATTAAATGGCTAATTATATGTTATTCATTAAGGGAAGAGATATTGTTGTTACCTTCTTTAGTTGTAGTTAATGCATGGAAATCAGGGCACCATTCTGCTAGGTGTTGCACAGACAGCTTGAAGCCTTTTTTTTCCAGACACATGCTCCTGCTTTATGTAGGAGGAGAAAGTTAGCCTCAGTCTGGGGTTTTCCTTTTGGGTCCTTACCTTGGGCTACAGGGAACAAACTCCCTTTTCACGAATTACAAGGGCTCTGGCTATGCTCCTGATGAAGCAGGGAGGATTTTTCTCCAGCCTTCCAGCTCAGTCAGAGGAAAGCAGGATCTGGCTGGTTGTTTGCAATTGAACAGCTGACTTAACTGAGTTGGTTAGACAAGAAACCCTGATGTGTAGCAAGCAGTGTAG
>NW_008584868.1:82503-85473 GCF_000691845.1 Merops nubicus
GCAGGAGATGTTCTCTGTGACAACAAAGTGAGAGCACAGGCCAGATTCTTTCAAAACAGACAAATCTCAAAATTATGCCCCTGTTTCCTGAAATGCCTTGACATGCCTAGTGAAGGTTCATAGCTTCATCCAGCAAGGGCAGTAATGAAGCCATGAGCGCCAACACTGCCTGTGCCAACCATGCAGTCAGGCCCTCAGCTCTTCCCCTCAGAGCCCTGGCAGCTGGCCTCTGGCTTGCTCTTGGGCTTATGAGTTGGAGGGCAGGGTGGGCTGGGTTAGCTTCGTGCCCTGTTGTCTGAGATGACCACAATAAAGAGTGATTTTTGAATAGGAGCTCTGCTTCGTTCTGCATTTTGATCACTTTGTGTTTTTGTCTGCAGTCCCCACCCAAAGGTGCCACCATCCCCTACCGTCCCAAACCTGCCTCTGCACCTATCATTTTTGCAGGTGGCCAGGTAAGAGCAGACACCATTTTGGCTTCAGCTGGAAACCACACCGTCTTGGCCCAACCACAGCCAGCGCCTGTTAGTTTTCAACTTTTACTCTTTTTTGCCTGGTATAGTATTCGTTTACTCTGTGTGCTTACAGTTTGCAGGAAAGGAGAACACTGCATTGCAAACTTGATACAAAATTGTGTTGACTGATACTTTACCAAAATCTAAAATTAACTTCTGTACTTGAGGTGTCCAAATCAGATGCTCCACAAGTGGGACGAAGCTGAGGGTTGTTTTTTTCACTCTTAACTTGCAGCTCAACTAGCAGTATAAGGAATTTTGTCAGTTTTCAGAGATTATCAAACAGCAGGAGGTCTCTGTTCATGAAAGGTGTAATTTTTCTCTCATAGTTTTCATATTCGTTAGGACCAAATAGAGTGCTTTGCATTAAAAAGTTTACACACACAAT
Source organism: Merops nubicus (assembly GCF_000691845.1). NCBI lineage: Eukaryota > Metazoa > Chordata > Aves > Coraciiformes > Meropidae > Merops > Merops nubicus. The sequence continues at coordinate 83,407 of NW_008584868.1, forward strand.
TTCTGCTGCTTATGGTTCTCAGGACCACGTAGCAATAGGGTTCAGAGGTTAGAGGAACTGCATACATAAAAGTGTAGATGTTCCCAACCATGCCTGATTGATAACACAAGAACAGCATTCCTGTTTCTCTTTTATATTGTGGAGTTTTGATGATTCCTCCACTTCATCATAAGCTATATCAGTCAGTGTTCTTATCTGGCTTTAAAAGCCTTTGTACAACATGAGTGTTCCTAGTCTTTTGATAATGCTCTGAAATGGATCTGCAACATGGTGGGAATTTGCTCTGCCATCACCTGTTGCAGGGGGAATGCAGTTCCAGGAACTGATGAGCCAGCCATGAACACAGCTGGCACAGACCCTGAGAAGCCATAGGAGGCTCACAGGGGGACCCGTATAGCCAAGAGGCTGAGAGCAGCACTGCCCAGATAAGCGCACTGGTGGAGAAGTAAGTGGGATTCTCAAAGCCCTGCCCAACTCAAGGGGAAATTTGATCTCCTAAATCTGGCCTTGAGGAACGCAGCCATCTCTCTGCTCTGAACTCAGGCCTGTGACGCCTCTCTGGCAGTAAGGCACCCCTACTCAGCCAGATCTTTTCCCCAAGAAGACAGCAAGGCCTTTTTTTAAGTAGTTACCCAGAGGAAAGAGCCTGAATGGTGGAACACCTGCAGGCAGGTCTCCCCTTCCATCCCCTTAGCCCAGCCCAGGTCATCACCCTGTGGTGGGGTGTGGGCTGTGTGTCACCCCAGTAGGCAAGGAGGTCATATGAGAAGCTGGACATGGGGTTCCTCATGGGGCAGAGGGCACAAGGTGCTGCTGGTCTTGTTCATGGTATGATGACCCACACCACCACAATCTGCCTGTTTGTAATGAAGCTCCTGCACACCAGAAGTGTACACCTTTGCTTCTGACAGGCTCTTGTAGTGAGCTTTCTCTGAATTTTTGTCTCAGAGTTTTACCTTCTATTCTGTAATGGTACATTCTAATGTATATCCAGATTATCATAGTCTGCACACAGAAGTTTTCAGTTCCTGGTGTTCAAACCTACCACTCTTTCTTCAGTATAAGAAATCTGCTTCCTTGGTGACCAAAGTTAAACTGACATCTAAAATCATTTGCCAGGAATTGGTCTATGACGGAAAGTTCAGAAAAATTTACTCCATATATAAGTTTACACTGCAGTGCTTTCCTTTAAGAAATGTGTGTGTATATGTGCAGCAGCCCATGTTGCCAGTATTGTAATTGCCACTGCCCTTAAAGACTGTCTCTCAGTCTGATTACTCTAAAGTATTGAAACTGTTTGCTAGACTGCTTTGAGCAGTTTGTATAAATAATTGAAAATGTCCTGTTTTAAGGTCTAATAGCTCTTGCCATCTTCAGTTTTATCAGTTAAAAAAGTGTTCTCACTTTTCTAATGCAGCCTTGCTGATGTGGGGAAAAGTGTAAGAGACAGACAAGTCCTGTGTGCTTTGAATTTCTGTGTGCTCTGACTAACCACGTTTTCAAAGAAAATCCTCAAGGTGTGTTTGGGTTTCAGTATGGAAAGACACTTGAATGAGGTTTCATATGTGGAGATTAATATTGGAAATAAAATTTTACCAGCAGTGTTAATTCTATCCAACTGTTTGGCTGCACTATCAGAAGTTATTTTTCCATTCTAAATTACATCATGGCTATCTTGAAACTCTTTGGTTTGTTTAATGCTTTCATATCAAGCAACACCAGCAAAATAAAATTTTTCGTTTTCCTTAAATTGGAGTTCTTCTGCTTTAAGTAGTACTTTAATTCTCTTGTGCTTCTTTGATACTGTATCATGTGACAGAACTAAAAGCACTCTGAGCACTGTCCTGCCCTGGTCTGCCCCTTGCCAGTATTTACCATATGCAGTAGTTTAAAAAAAAAACAAACAATTAATCCAGTACTCCTGCCTGATAGAAACAAATTGGAAATTTCTAGCCACCGTACTACATTATTGTTTAGATGGGTACTCACAGCATACAGCTTTGCTTTATGTCTCATAGCAGTTTTATGGTTTAAATTGAAGAAGATTGGTAGACCAGGTCATTCCTG
>NW_008584868.1:85504-94141 GCF_000691845.1 Merops nubicus
ACCAGTAGGAAGGTTGTCCTTCAGTCTGATGGAAGCACACCTGAAGCTCGTGTCCATAGTGAAATGATACAATGCAGATGTCTCAGTAGCCTCCACTAGGCATCTATTTAGTATGCCTCAGCCATTGAAGATGCACAGTTCCTCTGTCAAGGGGTAAAGCAGTCAAAGATAGATTTTCTCAACCTAATTCAATCAAATGACCTTTTGGGAGCTTAAGAAATGAAGAGCTTTTTACTGGGAATGAAAATTCAAGACCCATCTTGTCCATGCTGCTTTGACAGTTTTCCATTGACAGCCAAAGAAAAGCTGGTCTGGGTTCTGATAAGTTCGTTATGTTTGTTAGATCTCTAGATTGTCTGCCTCCTCACATGTATACATGGAAGTGTGAGGGAGCAGAGTGATGAGGAAAGGGGTGACTTCTTTTTTTGTGGTGGTTTCCTGCTGGTTTGCAGACCATTGCTTCAGAAGCAACTATGCCAAAGATATTGTCTCAGCTGGGCTGAGATCAGAAAAGATACATGAGCCAGCACAGCAGCTCAGAGACCAAAGTGGGGTTTCCAAACCTGCTGTTTGCTCATGGGCTTAAGCCCGTGTCTGGTGCCATTTCCAGGTGTCACCTCCCTGAGGGTGCTCCTGTGCTTAGCTCTGCACAGAGCCCACACTCGGAAAAGCAGCGTAGCATCTCCTAAAGGCTGTCCTCATTTGGTAAGACACTTAAACACATGCTTTGATTGCTTGAATACATGCTTGCTTAAGACCCACTGATGGCAGTGATCACCTGGTGTGGTGGACTGGAACCTTCTCACTTTTAAACTGACAGTAATGGCCATGCCCCATTGATGCACATGGGTATCTTTCCTCTTGAACACCCCAGTGAGCCCAGTCGTGCACCTTTATGCCTGAGAACTGCTCATGTGCATACTGTTTGCCAGACTGTGGCCTTGCTCTATAACAAATTTTAAAATTACATGAAATTTTTTTTCTCTCGAAGGGAAATTCTGCTGCAGAAATGTGCATCAAGCAGTTGAGGCATTAAAGGTTTTAGTATTCTAATTCCATTAACTGAATTATTTTATCATTTACAGAGGATTTATTACTTTCTAAGAGGCCTTTGTCAAATAAGCATTTTCTCAACTAAACTAATCAGCTCTGTTCCTGTTTATAATTCTCCCACTACAAATATTTATACATTATAATTTTTCCTTCTGCTTTCTTGCTTGTCTAAGCACAAGCACTTTAAAATTTTTCTGACACGCCATTCTTTTCAGAAAAGCCCTCCAGGATATAGCAGAAAATTATAAACTCTGTATAGTTCTTTCTTCATAAGCCATTACATAAAGTCAAATAGAGCCAACAGGAGAAAGAAAGGGCTGTGCCAACAGGGGCCAGGCATGCCACCATATCCCTCCTCACTCATGTGCTTTTTTTGCCTCCCTTATCCCACCCCACTGCTGCAAGCTCCTGCTTGCAAGGGGTACATGGGCAGCCCCACAGAGACTTCTTCCACACCCTGCCCAGCGTTATCAAGCAGCACAAGACAATTAAGCTTCACTCAGCACTGAAAGTGATGTGGGTGGCATTTTCCTGGGGAGCCAGGAGGAGCATTTCTGATGAGAACAGCAATGCTGCTTGTCCTACCAGACTGACCTGTGTCTTAACTGTGCTTCTTGTTTTCAGGCATTCACGATTCAAGGGCAGTATGCCATCCCTCATCCAGACGTGAGTCCGGTGCATGTAAATTACTCCCTTTTTCTTCCTCTCCCTCTTATTTGTTCTGGGCAACATTTGCTTTCTACAGTTAGCAGTAAAGACATGGCCTAAGGACGCGTTGCCTGAACAACACACTGTGTAGCCAAGTGTTAGCTCAACTTGTGTAATAATAATTGCTAGAAAGTACAATGGCCCAGAAACAAATGACAGTTATCTTGGTCTTTTTTTGCATGTGATACATCTGAGTTCTTTTAATATGTAATTCTACAGTAATTAGTTAATATTAACAATAGCCATTACATGTAATAACAGTAGAGATGTCATTTATAACCAATCTGGGTTGTTCTGTTTGGTTTTGGTTTTGTTTTTTTTTTCCTCTACAATAGATTAGAATGAATGATTAAACCTTTTTTTTAATATAATTTTAATTAATCCAGTTTTAGAACATGTAAGATGGTTTCTCTGCTCTGAAATAATTCCATTTGATTGGTTAGTTCTAATTTCCCATCCTGCCCTGCAGTTGACCAAGCTTCACCAGTTGGCTATGCAGCATCCCCCCTTTACTCCCCTTGGGCAGACCACCCCTGGTTTCCCTGGTACGTACCCATGACCCCCTGGGGATGTCCTTCTTCTTAACAGCTTTGTTTCCCCGTGGTCATTACATCATTTTAATGATAAATGTGGTCAATGACCCGCAATCCTTCTGTTTTTACACGTTAATTTCTGTTTTTCCCTCCCATACCTCTGTTACAGTTCCTTTCATCACTACTAAAACAGGCTTTGTTTGTTACATTTGTTAATCAAAGCGGCTTCATTTGTGCCGTTGGCTAAAAGCCCTGACTTTCTTTTGTTCAGTTGTTATGAAGTTATTATGGATCATACAGTGTGTACCAGTTGGTCCCGTTGGAAGTACTTGGGCGTGCATCTTATCAAATTTTCCATTTGGTAACACCGTTCAGAAAGAAGGAAACATAGGAAAACAGTATGCAACTGTACTATAGAAATACTGATTTTTAAAAATATTGATTAAAGAAATTACAGCATGCTGAAACTCAAATTCCTTATAGAACCAAATGTCCTAAAAGCATCTGTAAGCATCACTTCTGGGACAAGTGCCTGTCTTCCTACTAGATATGCACACAGAGCTACAAAATGCAATGGAAATTTAGTTAAATTAAGGACTGCAGATTTGGTCCGTACTTAACCAAAGCTGAAGCTGAATTCTTGATTCAAGACTGTGAAGTCAGTTAACCCTGCAATGCATCATTTTTGCTGTACTTCGCTATGTACATGCTCGGCCTCTAAGACCTTCACAAAACAGAAGTACATGTGTACTGGTACATGCTTGGTATGGCAAATAACATTTTATCACATACATCAAGTTCTGTGAGCACCCTGATTGTTTTATATTCAGTATGAAATAAACATGTGCAAGTCCTAATCGAATGCAAACATAAGTAAAACGTAGCTGAGTCACTTTTTGTAAGTGTCTTTTTTCCATCTTTTATGGTTTGAAATGAGTATTTTTGGCATGTCTTTACAAATAATAATAATAATAAAAATCAGAAAAAAAAAAAAAAGATAGAAAGAGACATGGCATCCAAAATATACCTTTGTTTCTTCATGATGTATCTGATAAAATATCTACAAGTAATACTAAATTGCCTTTCCTAGCTTTATATTTTCCTTATTCTTGTCATTAACATGCTGCTCCTTAATCTTTTCCTGGTTATATTTGTGAGATGTACGTTTCTGTAATGTTACTGTGGGTTAGAACAGTAATTCCATTTTTCCTGAGCATTTTCCTTTTGTCCACCCAATTTACAAACAAATGTATGCAGCTTAGAGTATTTTGTATATTTCCCTTCAAAAATTACCCTTCCCCACATTTCTTCAGCAACTAATCCCACGTATAGTTTCCAAATTTTCCTAGGTTAATTTACACATCCTCGGTTTAATTTGTTAGTTGTTCTTTTTCGTATCTATGCCTTTTGTTTTGCTAATTGTTCGTTTGACTTCCAGTTTCATTTTCCATATTGTAGAACTCCTGGTAGACAGGTCAAATTTCAGCCATTCATTACTTTCTCAACTGATGCATTTAGAACCAACTTCAAAGACAATGTTTAGGGAAAGCCCTTCATTTTCTAGAAGCTTTTATGATCCTGTGGAATCTCATGTGACATTTGTTGCTTTGGTGGGTTAAAGGTTAATTAAAATAAGACTCATTTTGAATTAATCCAGTCCTCTGAGTTTTGCATCTCTTGCTTTCTTTTGTTTCATTAGCAGTTCTCTATTTTTCTTTGCCTCTCTTTTTTTTTTTATTTTTTTATTCCTTCTTTCTGTATGTTTCCTTCTTTAAAATATCATTTGTTCTTCTTGCAAACAACCAGCGTAACATTTTCCCTCTGTCCCCTGAATAGGACTGGATGCCACTACTCCAACCAGTTCCCATGAGCTTACTATTCCCAATGATGTAAGTGGACCAATAGTCAGTGTCACTTTCTCTTCTCTCGCTCCTCTGCCACCGCAGGGGAAACCTCTCACCTTTGGCTCATTTGGAAACACTAGTCCACAGGGTAAACTTGTACAGCATCTAGTCTGTTGGGGAGGGGGTGTAAGGGTTAGTGAAATGCTGGACAAACACAGCAGAAGCGACTATCCCTTCTCAGGTCAGGTCTGCAGTGATGCTGGTTTAGTTGCATGACAGTGCCACAGTGCTTCGACAGTGCCTGCTGCTTACAGCGGTCTTGGATGAGTGATCAAAATTTGTCTCTCAGGTGGCACTAGCATGAGCAGAGGGTCTAAAGAGGGTGAGAAACCCTGCAGCCCCATGTTCTGTGTGTTGGACTGGAGTTCTCCATGCCAGGGGGTGTAGAGCTTGCACCACAACAGCTTGAACCATGCCAGTCTCTGCTGCACCTCGCACTTACCTAAGGCGGTATTTTTTCTGAGGGAAAAAAAGCTACTTCAGTTATGTAAATGTGCAATATAAGGGTTTATTTGAAAAACAAGGGCTAAAAACATTCCTGCTCCAGCAACTCTGGACCAGCTGTGATTGACAGACCCAGTTTCCATGAGCCATACGGTGCTGAATCTTAAAACAGCTACTCAAAATGCCCAACTGATATGCTGCATGTCATAGAAAAATACCTTCCCATTTTATTCAATCTCATTACAAACAGGGGTGGTTTTTTTCTGTTTTGCATTGCAAATGAGTCACTTGGAAAATGGAAGATCTTCCCTCCAGTTAAAAAAACTTTCAAGCATGAGTGGGATCACAAATAGCAATTATATTACTTAAAGGATACTTACAATATTGTGCAAGCCCTATTAAACTCAGTGGCAATGATTTACAGTAAGAAAATAATACAGAATAACAAGGAAGCAAAGGGGTGAGTGCTGTGATTTTGTAAGCTTTTTGTTACTTGAAAGATGCCTTGCTGATTTATCAATACCTACTTTACAACCCAATTTATTTTATGTTGAGAGTTTTATGGAAGGAGCCTATTTATCCTTATAGTGCAAGTTTTTTTTTTATCTTACTTTCAAGCAGATGTTGTTCTTGTCATCAGCGATATAAATCTGAGGTCACTCTTCTGACTTCACTTCTTTCAGGGTTCATAGCAGAAGAAAGACAGGGAGAAAGTTGGCCTTGTATCCTGTAGTGCAGTAGAAAATTTAAAAACTCATCAGTTTCTCATCAATGAGGTATGAAATGCCCCAGCTCAGCACGGCCATCTGAAAAGCAAACATGCATCCATGCATTGCTGCTAATAGAAGATCTTTCTGGATATGTAGTGCGTGTCTTGCTGCTGTTGCTGAAGGAGCAAAACCAAGGCCAAAATGGGGTTAGGCTTAGAAACAGCCTGCAGGAGCTCTAAAGGTGATGAAAGGGAGTTCTGATGTTCCTGTGGCATCAAGGGGTGCATTCAAGGACCAAAAATCATTAGTGCTGCACACACCCAGTGCTGGCACAGAGGGCGGGAAGGGCTCTCCTGTTCTGCTGAGCATCAGGGGCTACTTGGGATTTTTGGAAAGGGAAAACCACTTTCCTTGTGTGTCTCCCTGGGGTGTTTGTTCTACCTGCACCCCAGGCTGTCAGCAGTGCCCTGCCAGGCTGGTTTTGGGCTGCAGCATCAAGAGGGTCCCTGGGGTCTCACATGCATAATAACCATAATAATGATAATAATAATATGCATAATAACCATGCATAATGATATCTCAGAGTCCCATCACCACCGCATCAAGGATGCCCTCCAGGCGGCCCAGTGCCAAAAATGAGGAGGTGAGGGAGACGGAGGGACATGGGTTAGAAAGGGAACCAGGTGAGGAGGCCCCAGCACCAGTGTTCTGTGTCCCATCAGCCAGGTGCTGTGCGCGGAGGGGCGTCAGGGAGGGAGAGGCAGCAGCAGTTGTGCAGCAAAACCTACGTGGGTAATTTGACTTCACTTCCTCAGTGTGCGTCTCCCAGTCCCAGTGCTGACTGACAGGCACGGTGTGGCACGGCAATTATTTATCTGGCTGAAGGTGAAGGAAGCTGCAGGCCCTGGCAGGAGGCTGTGGTGCAGCCTGGCCAGTCCCCTGCTTGCCCTGGCTCCCAGGATCCGCTGTGCTGTGGGTCCCTCGGCTTTCCTGTCCTAACTGCTGACCTGTGCAAAAGCCCAGCGCGCGTGAGAAGAACATGAGGCGTGCCACCATCGACCTGCTCTGCAGTGACCAGAGAAGTCAGTGTGCTGTGTGTGCACTTGTACACTAGTGTGCACACAGCAGCTACGTGTGCTAGCCTTATTTTTTGAAATCGAGGATAAGCACATAAAGCCAAAGACTTGGTAAGAATTTGATGGAGCTAAATCAGAAATATATAAGCAGCTCAGACTTTAGCCTAGTCTACAGAAAGTAGATATTAGTAGCCAGTTACAATCTGCATAGCTTCATATTAAAATAAATTTTCCTCATTCCCCCTGGCATTAAGGCAGTGAGAGAAATCGGTTTTTCTGTTATTAATAATTCCTGTAACAACATCATGCTGCTTCCTTATACAGTGTGCTGATAATTGCAGCTAACCTGTTGCTCAATAACAAAGAGATGTCAGAGAACAAAGAAATGCATTTTACAGGAAGTTAATTTCCAAATGCTGAAAGCCAAGGCCAAATAATGAATTCAGATTTGCCATTCAAGGTTTTCTCATAACTTCTGGGTATTTCCAAAAAGAGAACACAGAGGACATTTCTCCACGTCACTCTCAGAAGTCACTTGGATCCTTATCTTACAGGGGCATAAACACACAATTAAGTGTCTTTTACACATGGCATCAACGGTGATGCGTCCTTAAGGGAAGGGAAAGGATAGTATCCCTGGGTATAGTCTATTTGGCATAGATAACAAATTTCTTAAAATTTCATGTTCCAATCCTCAAAAATTCCCATTGAGAGTAAACGAGCAAACCAACAATATAACAAATATGTCTCATTAAAAATTTTGCATACTTTGCATATATGTGGGAGAGACAGGCAGAGGTAAGAGGAAAGCAACTCCCCCCTCAGAAAGCACCAAGAATATTTTAAGAAGGGTATAGATCTAAGCAATATATTAAAACAGAATTGTCAATTTATCCAGGCTGGCAATGGCATACTGAAGAAACATCTTTATTTCCCTATGGAGCCAGAAGTGCTTTCTTGCAGATGACAAAGGGGGACCCACGTGTATGAAATGCTCTCAGAGCAGACCACAGTGAAAATCCAGCAGCAGCTCCACATGATTCTCCAAGGAGGCCATGTGGACCACAGTGACCAGCAGTTACTGGGGGAACCGAACTCTCACATTGTATATCCCCAAGCCTTTACCTGTGGTGAGGAGAATCAGCACAAGCCCTGAAGAAGAACATATGGGCACCATCCGGCCCTCGCTGTGACTTCCAACAAGGCCACCTACCACCTACATGTTACAGGAGAAGTGCACATTACCCTTCCTACAGCCCTTTTCCAGAAAAATCTTCAGAATAAGTGCTACGTTCTTATAAAATTAAACTGCTGGCTAAGTTGATCCCTGGCTTAGAAATTTTCCAGTTCTATGAAAGGGCTTAAAAGTAATGGTTAGGTGAAGTCTTAAACTATACAAGGTATGCTGGGATTCAACATCAATAAATTTACCTTACTGCTGAGAGCCTCCAATGTAATAGAGAAATAATGCCAAAGCAAAAATACAGAATTACCCAGATTCTGTCAATTCTTAATTGATTAAGCAATGATTAAGGGGATATGTTACCCAAAAACAAGAAGAAAAAAATTATATATTTGCACATGGCCTGCTTTTTGTCTTCCCTTCATCTAAGCAAATGGCATTTGTCCTCAAGTAGAGCTCAAGAATCAGCAGAAGGATTTTGCAGACTTAATATCCATCAGAAGCAAAGTGAGACCATTTGTGGGCTAAGGCCCTATTTAAAATTAAAAGGAATTTCCCCCCCAGAATAGTCTACTGCTCACTTTAGGGACCAGGATGAGAACTGATGTTGGACCCTCAATCAGCTGGAATGCACACAAATCTGCAGAGTCATTTGGGTTACACAAGTAATCAGAAGGCTTATATCTGAACATATCCAGAGGGACTTGGACAGGCTGGAGAGGTGGGCTCAGGTGAACCTCATGAGGTTCAACAAGACAAAGTGCGGGGTCCTGCATCTGGGCAGGGGCAACCAACATTACCAATACAGGCTGGGAGAGGAGACGTTAGAAAGCAGTCCACTGGAGAAAGACTTGGGGGTACTAGTAAATGAGAAGCTGGACATGAGCCACCAATGTGCAGCAGCAGCCCAGAAGGCAAATCAAATCCTGGGCTGCATCAAAAGAAGCGTGGCCAGCAGATGGAGAGAGGTGATCCTGCTGCTCTTCTCTACCCTGGTGAGAGACCTCACCTGGAGTCCTGTATCCA
>NW_008584869.1:0-36134 GCF_000691845.1 Merops nubicus
TTTGTGTGATAGAGTGTCCAGGAGCTCTTGATCTAGGCTGTACACATCCCTGGGTATCCACAGCAGGAGACAATAAATTAGCCAAGGGTTTGTTTTTTTTTTTTTGCTAAAAGGCTATCAAAATATGCACTGATCACAGCAGCTTAAATACATGAAGACTGGCCAAGAAGAATTAGGTTGCTCCTAAATGCCTACAAATACACTGTAAGAAAAACTGCCAGCTGGAGGGTTGAAATTACTTGAGCCGTTACTAGTTGGAAAAGAAAAGGATTTCTGTGATAACACAGCTGCTGTCATCAAGCTCTAACACACTGGGGACCAGGATACATGACAGGCCATGCCATGTCCTTATTTAGCATATGACAGGCTGCTGCTTCATAACCTTTAATGCAGTGTCTTGGCAACACCCTCTGACATAAGGCCATGGTGATATCCCTGGTTTACAGGCAGCCTCAGGGGTTATGGAGCAATCTGTCCAAACTACATATCTAGCACCTGAGAGCGGGTCTCAAACACATCTTGGAGCCTTTATACCCATGGCTGGATCACGTTGGAGAAGTATCCAACACTTACCCATCAGGTGCTCACTCCTGTTCCTCAGCAGGATGTGCAGAAAATAGGATGAGAAAACTCATGGGTCAAAGACAAGACAGAGAGCTTGCAAAACCACCTCACTATTGGGAAAATCAATGTAATTTGTTGTCAGTTAAATTAGATTTGGGCAGTGAGAAAGAAAGAGAAGTGTTGAAAAAGGTTTTCTGACCTCTTCTTCAAGAGGAAATTTTGGATTCTGTTTTCTTTATCATTTGCACAGTACTTCTGAATTTTCTGTACCCTCCAGGAAGCTGTTCATTATTGACTGAGAAATATAAGGGTTTATAGTATTTATTCTTTCATAACATATATTTGTACTAAGCTTTTCCTTAATAATGAAAGAGATTTGTTTTCTTTGGTCATGCAGTATGGAGTAAATAGTGTGGAAAGAGCCATGTACTAAGCTGTAGGAACAAATGGTCTCAACAGTACACAGTGCATAGTAAAGCACCATAGTTTTAATGATCCAGCTCTTAGTTAAAACCCAAATCCTTGATCACCTGAAACTGTCTGGTGATGCAAATAAAAAGTGCCACTGGGCTGGGGCATGCAGCCTGTGTGTCAGCTGCTTAGAAAACAGAGACCTGCAAAACGAGACCTAAGGCCAAGCCATGCGTCTGGATGGGCATCTCAGAAACAGGATGGCTTTAAGCTAGTGGGAGCTTGTAGCCTGCAAACACTGATGGGACTCCAAGAGAGAATCTGGTTAAATGACAGATATGAGTCTCTTGCAGTTATTGTAAGGTAAGTAGTTGCAATTTAGATGTGGAACTGGCACGTTCCTCATGAGCAGTGAAGCTGTTACTAAGGCGTGAATGTGACCACTTCTGTTATTAGAGCTGCATTTCAATTATCCCTTCTCCATGCACTGTTTGGCTTTTATTTTTTAGCTCAAAATCCCTGTAGAAATTAGAGATGTTCTGTAAGGTGACAGCACATCAACTTTCTGGTTCATAGAGCCTCTGTGATCATGACTGGAGTGTTTATTGGCTTCCCCTCTCTCCCTGTGTTGTCTCTCTGTGGATGTGAAGATGAGCTTACGTCATATAATCTAACATGCTCCTATGGGGCTTAAGTGTTAAATAGCACAAAGACTTATAAAAAACACCATAATTTAAAAGAAAAGGGAGAAAATAGGTCTATTTTTCATGTTATGAATGGAAAAGTTTACAGTTCAAGAGAGATTTTAAAATAAAAATGTGACACTAAGCACAGATCATTGTTAGATTTGCTTTATTAGTCTACATTTTAAAGACTTTGCCTCAGGTGGAGTTTTGTATTGTAACTCTCCCCAGACTGGGGGCGAAAAAAAGAAGAGGCCAATCAAAAGAAAACGCTGCAATTGTTCTGGATAGTTGCATCTTTTGTTCTCAGCTGTGTGAAACTGTATACAATGTAGAGAAGAATAGAAAAGAGAAAAAAAGACTTTGAGATGTACTTTAGAAAGCTGCTAACTTTGAAAAGAACTCAAAACAAGTTAAGGAAAAACAGTGCAAAGAAATGCCAAATGTTGCATAATGCAGTATGCTAAGAGCTATTATTCAATACATATGGATTTTATAAAATTTAAAGTGTTAAGACTAATTTTAATTGTTAAACTAACAATTATTTACGTGTGTCTAAAGGGGCTTTACAAGAAAGGTGGAGAGGAACTTTTTACAAGACCATGTAGTGATAGGACAAGGGGTAATGGCTTTAAACAAAAAGAGGGTGGCTTCAGTTTAGACATAAGGAAGAAGTTTTTTACCATTAGGACAGTGAGACACTGGAACAGGTTGCCCAGAGAACGTGTGGATGCTCCATCCCTGGAAATGTTCAAAGCCAGGTTGGATGGGGCTTTGAGCAACCTGCTCTAGTGAAAGGTGGCCCTGCCATTGGCAGGGGAGTTGGAACTAAATGACCACTAGACCATCTTTAAGGTCCCTTCCCAAACCATTCTTCCAACCTGAACCCACAGATACTTTGGAAACCTTAAAACCTTGCCTTGGCCTATAAATAATACCTCAATAGCTCTCTTGCATTCCTTGGGTTTGGTTTGGGTTTTTTTTGATGTTTGTTTGGTGTTGTTTTATGTTGCTTTGGTTTTTTTTTGCTGTTCCAAACTAAGGATGAGAGCATCACATTCAGGAATAAGGGAATTTGAATAGTATTATGGAAAAGAAAAAAACTGCTAATGTTTACAGAATAAAGATAGAAAACTGTAAAAATCTTTTCCACTAACTTCAGCAAAATCTAATCTTTGGATTAGATTCACAGATCAGATTTTTGCAATAGATTTAGAATAAAAATGGGAGTACAGATAGAAACAGGTATTTCTAACCAGTGTCTATGAAGACAGAAGAAGAAAAAGTAAAAGAAAACAAGATATATGGATTTAAACTGCGAATGAAGATTAGATAATCACTGGTGAATTAATTTCTTTTTCAGAGAATATAAGTAAATTTTATTTATACAATGAAGTCTCTGCTCATGAGCTGTGTTGTGCTGCAACTATAAAGCTATACCACAGAACTTTGTAAGACACAAAAGATTACAGGGTGTTGTGATTCATGAAGCACTTGTGATCTCTGGCCACTCATGACTCCATTACGAAAAAGACCTACATCAAAAGCACAGTTCTGGCTGGGACTTTGTTCAAATGCAGACTAAATAATCCTCCCTCCCCAGCCTCATTATACTTTGAATGCTGAGGAAAGCTGAACAAGTAGTTACATTTTGCACAGAATGGTTTGCCTTGTGTCTCCCTTCCCAGAACTGCTAGCAGTTGGCTGGTTTGATTCAAAACACAAATTTTTCAGGTAATTTGATGTGTATCAATTTATTCTTGGGACACAATGTCGTATCATTGGTCCCTAGTGTGAATATTCTATCATAATCATTATCTTCCTTATCATAACAACTTCTTAGTCAGTGCTGATGTTTCTTAGTATCCTTGGAATACACAGCAAAAAGCCTTAAAAGTCCAGACTGCACAGGTATGTTGTCAATGCTTCAGTCTACTCAGGGCTAAAACATGGAGAAATGGGAAACAAGGTTGCAAAGCAACACAGGAAAAGAGAAGATGACAGTGTTACAGAAACTCAAATAGAAATTGACAACAGAGAAAAAGCAGGGATACACTCTGTGTTGAGGTAAAAAAACAGGGAACACACAAGATAGGAGCAAATATCACTGCAGATAATATCTGAGGCAAAATTCATCTCCCCAAGCTTTTGACATGCCTTGATCAGCAGATACATCATCTAACCTATGAACTAGAAAAATTCAGGGCTTATAAGGTACTTATTTTTATGTATATTGTTATTATATGTGTCATTCAGAGGTGTGGGGTTTAAATGCTAGATTTCCAAGCAGACAGATGAATTCTAGAAACATGGTAGGGTGGTGTGGTTTAGTTTGGTTTGGTTTGGTTTGGTTTGGTTTGGTTTTCTTTTCTTTTTTGTTTTGTTTTGTTTTGCTTTGTTTTGTTGTCGTTTGTTTGTTTGTTTGTTTAGTGCTTGAGGTTTTTTTCCCCTACATTAGTGCCAAAATCTGTTTTCAAAGGCTGTCAATAGAGCGTACCAAAAGAAACTCTCTTTGCTAAGAGAGCTTTCTATACTCACCCAAGCACAATCAAACAATACTATGCTGGTAAATATTTTCAGGTTGCTGGGTTTGGGAACTAATGGTCTGAAACCTGGAATTAGCTTCTAGTCTTATTTCACATAGTTCACATTATATAGCTTTTGGCCGTATTGCTTTTCAAATAGTACTAATATGTTCTGACGTAGGGCCTGCCACAGGTATTTGAAAAGCATTTCACATATTTCATCCAAACAAAAGTTCCCCAGCCCAGGGTGTGACAGAGGGCAATGGGGTTACCTCACCCAGCATTTGGATGGCTGAGGAGGGGCAGAAGGCCAGTCGTGCAGCCCAGCAGAGACTGAAGTGACATATGTGAAGAAGTCAGTGCACTAGCACAACAGGGGGTAACAGATGAGGCAGCTTTTCCTAATCTTGTGAGCTTTATAGGTTGGGAATGAGCTCAGAAAGCCAAGACAATTTTTGTAAGGCTCATGCAAAAGGCAGTGTCTGATTCATGTCATCACAGGAGCTCTCTCTGAAACAAAAAAATGACTGCAGCCAGCACTGCCTCGTTGCTCTCTGCTCCTCATGGACAGAGAGTTTCAACCCAGAGTCCTCTATGTGCATTGTCATCTGTCTCCTTTAAGACCATACCATGACAGTGATGAACAAGTGAAACTAGGTGAAATAAGACATATCCCCTCATACCTGTAAGGCTCTTTTTAAAGGCTTAAGTACGACGTCCAGATAGGCACTTAATTCAGAGCTGTGTGATGTCCTTCAGTGCCTTTACCCTTGCAAACCACTGAATCTTGATCTTACCTAGGGATGCCATGGATCCTCCAGATCTCACAGTCACTGTGCCATGATCAAGAAAGAAAAGCTGGAGTGGCTTGTATGCAACCTCTGCATTCAGGGCAGGTATTATTATTATTATACAAGACTCTATGGCTTCTATTATTGTCAGGTTCAGACAAGATGATCTTAAGGCAAATTTCTCGGCTCAGTTCCCATGATTTAGAGTCAAAAACCACCTGTATGAGGACCTTTAAATCTGAGCTTAGAAGTCTAGTTGCTGCAACACACAGTTCATCAATTGTAAATCACTGACTTATTCTTTTTTTTTCTGGATACCCTCATAGTGGACATAAGTGAAAAACTTACTTAACACTGTTGTTTTACCTTCTGCCTGGAATGGCCATGGTATAGCCCTGTGTGAGGAAGATGAATGAATTAAAATATCACAAACCATTGTTCTGTGTGTCTGACGTGGTGCTTGAACTGCCCATGCATTTTAGCTACATTCTTAAAGTCATGTCTCTCTTTTGTGGGAGTCACTCATACCTTAATTGTGTTTAATGCAAACATATTTTTTAAGACAGAGAGAGATGGAAGAAATGGGAGGATTTCTTTGTCATCTGAGCATTTAAAAAGCACTCAGGAGGGAAATGTCTAAAGGCAAACTCAAAAAGAAGATAAATGCTGCAAGCTACTGTCCCACTAAATTCATATCATCTTACTTCATGCTGCAAACAGGAACAGCAACTGGCAAGTACAGTTTCAGAGATAAAGTGTGTTTATATAAAAACTACCAGTGTTTACTAGACAGCTGTAAACATAATCTCATCAGCAAACCCTGGGGACCCATCCTACAGGGTACCACGTTCAGCCACAGCAAATCAGCCTAGCCATGAGAAGTTCTGGTTACTCAGGGTGCAGGAACATCATGATATGATAGCAGCCATGATGCTGGTAAACATAGTGGTAGAAAAAGAGGAAGGAGCATGGCCAAATGCCAGAAGCCTAGGAGAGAAAGTATCTTCTAAAAGTTGAGACAAATCAGAGACATACAAGAAAAAATACTTACCTGAACTGGTCATAATTTAAAGAACTACCGATGGCCTTTCACAGCGTCCAAGGCTGGAGGGGTATCGCAGAAGAGCTGCTGTGGCCTCCTGCCTGGGAAGCATGGCATGCCTTTCCTTCCAGGGCAGACCCCACTGGCAGCCCAGACACATCCCCACACAAGCCTCTGTGACAGAGTGGAGCAAGCAGGGGACGTGTTCTCATCCATCTGTGGTCCTCTGGGGGACAAGACTGCTTAGGGATAATGCAGTGTCCCTGTCCCTCTTCCATGTAATCAGACTTCATATGGTGCCTGTCCCAGGACAAATTGCAGCTATGGTGTCACTACGCCAGAGTGACACTTGCACAGCAAACAAATCGTGTTTGCTGCTGCTCTGTGAAGATACCAAGAAGCAGAAGCGCAATTACTCTTTCAGTGCAAAATCCACGTTTTGATTGATTTAACTAACTTTTCTTTCAGATTTTTAAAGGCAAGTCTCTCCTCAGTAACAATGTACCATGAAATTCATAACTGGAGACCTGAAAATAAGCTAGAATCATAGAATCACAGAATATCTGGACTGGAAGGGACCTCCAAAGGTCATCTAGTCTTATCCCCCCACCATAAGCAGAGACATCTCAAACTAAAGCAAGCTACCCAGAGTTTCATCCAGCCTGATCTTGGATGTCCCCAGGGATGGGGCCTCCACCACCTGTCTGGGCAACCTATCCCAGTGCCCTATCACCATGATACTGAAGAATATTTTCCTAACGTCTAACCTAAATCTGCCCTTTTCTAGCTTAAAGCCATTACCCCTCGTCCTGTCGCTACAAACCCTTGTGAACAGACCCTCCCCTGCTTTCATGTAGGCCCCTTTCAGGTACTGGAAGGTTGCTATAAGGTCCCCCCGGAGCCTCCTCTTCTCCAGGCTGAACAACCCCAACTCCCTCAGCCTGTTGGTGAGTGACTGATTGGATGGATGGATGGATGGATAGGAGAATAGATAAATTGTTTTCTCCACTCCTAAAAGCATTTTTCCAGCACACTTGAGTCCTATAAAAGCATTATGTATCATCTAAAGAGACTTCTGCCAAAAAGCAGAGGGAAAGAAGAAAATCCACAAGAGGCATTATTGTGTATTTTAAAACAAAGGGATCACTCTTTGGTCATATTAGTTGGTGCAGTTCTGTTGATTTGTTTATGTCATGTGAAAATCTGATTTTCAAAAGGAAAGCACTAGTGTGAAATGTTTGTTTTCAAAAAGCACCACTTAAAAAACCTGTGTAAATACATGTCTGTATGTATACAGAGGCACACCATGAACACGTCACATGGGCAGAAAACTGTAGTCAGGCTTTCCAAGTTTACAGAAGCCAAACGTGTGAGGACATAAAACTTTCAGGTTGTTTTTTTTTGTTTATGGATGGAGCAGTCACAGAGTTGCTGTGGAAACTGATCTTCATTGTAAACTGTAGTCTGTGTTTAAATTAAGACATGTTTAACCCCCAAACTAGCCAATCTACAATCTACCATTTTCCACGTAACAAATGCATATGGATAAGGACTTGATAATTCGATAATCTCCATGCGAGAAGATTTGGGTGGCCAAGACAGTGTGTGGTCATGTTGCCTCTGTGGAAAAGAAGTGGAAGCTGAATGAGGAACAAGACCTAAAGACAAGGAGGGCTGAGAGGAACTTTTCAGGCTTACAGAGGAAGAAGCAAGGACATATTTCATCTCACACTATGGAGAAGCAGAATGTGAAGCTCACGCCTTGATACTCGTAGTAGGTAAGGCTGTTGAATTAGACAAAGTTGCCAGCAGGGGCGACAGAAACATAGAGGAACATCTTTAACTGCCAGCAATGAAGATGGTATATACCCTGGCTTGTGGGATAGTCTGTCCCTGACAGGACTGCCTATCTGCTGCAGATTCATTTGTCATTGTCAGGGTTAGAGCAAATAGTGTCTGAATGGTTACAGTGACATTCTGGTTCCAATTGAAGTAAGTAGTCAAAATGCTGCAAGGCTCAAAAAGGTTAATATGCATCTTCAGCCTATAAACCATCTATAAATCATTTATAAAATACAATTTGGAAAAAATCCTCAGGTTGTTGGATTGCCTTTAGTGCTTTGATTGCCATGTGTGAGTGAAATTAAGAAAAGTGCCTCGGAATCCATCTGATAGGAGGAATATAAATATGCCATATTATACTGCCTGCGAAAGTAGTGTAGCCTTTCTACCAGATCTGATGGTCCTCTGCTAAAATAAACAAAGCGTAACTGCACTGTCGTAATTTTTTTTTCCTGAAATGCAGAAATTACAATGAATTGGCAGTTTGTTTTCTACAGAACGCACTTGGAATTTCAAATGTTCATTAGCCTGAAATCGATAGCGTTTAGCATTTTGATCAATATTTCAAATGTTTTTGTTGAAATAATGGCTCTTGCCACCGCCTTCATTGGTATCAGCCATATGGCTGCTTAGGGTTTATTTGTGTTGGTGCTTTGGCTTCAGTGATGTGAATTTTCTGTTACTGCACCTGTAATACCTTACTGTAATTTAGTTAACTATTGTCCTTTGTTATTTATAATTCTGTTCTTCCATTTGTTTATCAGCCTTATCTTCAGAAAAGCAAAGGATAAATATCCACTTACAACAAACAGAGTAGAAACAGAAAACCATTTTTAACCATAGCTCTTAATAAATGGCTCTGTGAGGAGATAAAGCAGTACGGCAAGTAAACTTTAAGGGTGAAATATGATTCAAGTCACAATATAAGCTGCTTTGCCCTTCCTATCTATTTCACTCTGAGCATTTGATTATGTGAAGCCCCTACACTAAAATAATGTCATTAGAGCTTCCAAGTCAGCTTTGAGAGAATATGAAGACATACAGAAATTTGTGCATTGCAAGTCAAGATTGGATAATTACATGATCAATGCATATGTTTTCCACAAGGTCTTTTTTTTTTTTCCTTCAGAGAAACAATGGTCATGTTTGAGAGGTTAGGAAAATATCAAAAAAAAATACACTTCCTGAAAATTTAGAAAGTAGTTGTTTTCTTCTACACAGATGCATTTCTTACTAATAGTAAAATTGCATGTATAATGTTCTTGCTTTTTATAAGAAAAACACTGAAATAATCCATCTCACTCCTTAACCTCAAAAAATCAAGATCATTAAATTGCTTACAGCTACAATTGCCAGAACTGGATAGAAGGCTGATGGCAGTAGGCCATTGTCATACCATCCTGGAGCAGAATCTGAGTGGGAAGGGGCATCTTACCAGTGAATTTTACAGATACATCTGGCAACAAGACTAGAGACAGTTGGGAATCCCAAGTCTAAGTACACATGCAGAGAGCAAACAGTAAAGAACTTTCCAGAATAAAAAGTTCCATATTGTTAGCTGCACAATAATCCTTTGTGGAGTCCTAACCAGAACAGAGGTCCAGAAAGGCCCTGAACAAATAGAAATACAAATACACAATATTCAAAGCTGTTATCTTTTAATCAAAAAGAAAGAGAAAATAAGTCATCATACAGAGGTGTATTTTTTCTGAGACTTTTTCAAGTACAACAGGAGTTATTTCCTTCCAGTTTTTCAGTAGTCAAAGCTGTACATTTCCCACTTGATTTTCCTTTTAAGTTTCAGCAAACCATTGTCAATTATTCTCTGTGCATGTGATTCACATTTTTGCACAGCCATAACCCATACGCAGCCTGAAATAATTTATTTTTCTAAATTCTATGGATTTGAGTTTAACAGCCATTATTGTTTCTCCATGTATATAAACACTTTTGATTTGCATTGAGTTGCTACAGTGACAAGAGCTGAAAAGTAACAAAAACTTCATGTCCTGTTCACCCTACCTGATGAATCAGAGACACCATATGAGCACACACATCATATCAGCACATACATCATCACTGTGTCCTGTGATACAAGGACTGTGGGCTGGAAGGGCCACTGGACAGAGGGACAGGCTTTCCACCTAAACATGCCAAGCGAGTTGCAGAAAACACCACACGAGCAAAGACAGAGTCTCAGACACTTAGGAAAGTGTCTAAACTCTTTTCCAACATCCTAAAGATTAAAGTGGAAGAATACAAGAGTCCGTTCAATTAGAAGTGATGCACCATCAAACAGCCATGTGACTAGAGGCAGGCAATATTTTCAGCCAATAACTTTTCGGAAATTGCTTTTGGAAGTCTGACCTTTTAGTTCATTAAGGAGAAAAGGCAAAAATGACAAAACAAAGAAATAAAAAATCAATAAAAACATTTATAAATTTTGTTCAGGTTTTCAAGTCATACCACTCTTTTGTTTCATTGAATCATAGAATCACAGAATCATAGAATCATAGATTATTTTAACATTTCTATTCTCCTCCCCCCCACTTTTCCTTTAATTGAATGAGTTTTGGCCCAAATAGACTTGGTCAAGTATTTGGGAGGTTACTCCAAAGTTTTCACCCTTTGCCCATATGACAAGAACATAACTTTTCTCACAGAGTTTTCAGGAGTCAAGTATCATACTCTCAGTCTCCAACTTTGTGTGGAGAAGCTTCTGCTGATATTTTTTCTTGTGGCTTGTGGAAGACCAACATGCAATCTAGCACAAGCTTTCCATTTGCCTTGGGCATGAGGATAACAAGAATTTTCTCTCTAGACCATGCTCACAATTCAGTGAAATCTCAACAGCAGCAGCTGGCACTGCAAGAAGTCATCCTGTCTGCTCCAGCATCCTGCCCTTATTCCAATATGCTTCTCCCATCTTGCTGCTGACAATGCAGCAGTTTCCTCTCTATTTCTTATGAGGAGGTATGGAAAAAGAAGTGGCAGGACTTTTGTATTTATTTGTCTGCTGGTGAGTTCCTCACAGGGAAGACTATGACAGTAGGTCATACCAAACAGAGGCTACTTATTGAGGACTGCACATTCCAGACTTCATTACCAGATTGCATACCTGTGTGAGTTGCCTGCATATTCTACATTACTGAATGCATTGTGTTTACTGAAGACATGATATAGCCGTACTTCTTGGAAGTAAAGTCAAGTTTCACAGGTGTTTTCCTGCTTGCCATGCAAAGGTTGCTTTTCCACCCACACTCCACTTTTTATGGACCCCACACATAGTTCTGATTGAAAAACTGGCTGCAGAAAAGTATGCCTTTCTCAGAACCCTCCAGCAGACCCTGTGAACGTACCCAGTTCAATAAAAGGCAGGAAATGCTAGGATTTATTGCTGCTTTTTTAATTCACATTACTCTTGCAAATTCCGCGAAGCTGAAACAGAACATATAAGCTCTGATGTTTTCTCCCACATTGCCAAGATAATTTTCCTCCTCATTTCCTATCAGTGATACCTTCACATGACGAGTAAAGGCAAAGGGTGCTCCAGCTGCCAATGAGATCACCATTGCTTTGCAAAACTTGTGTCCATAGTGACAGGAGGCAGACAAAGCTTGGGTGAGTCTTAAGAGTCTGGGGAGCTGACAAAAAGAAAAAAAAAGTAACCTTTTTTTTTTTTACTTGTAAAACATTGCATTTGACATGATGGCAGGAAAACAATGCAATAAAGTGGGAAAGGTAGAACATGCATCTTTTATGAGTCTTAAATTTTGCACCTAAGGAGTGCTGGGAAGTAAATAATCTTGGTCTTGTTATATGCATTTTTCTATACATTAAACATTCAGAAGAATATTTAATGAAAAAAAAAAAATTGATCCCTTTGGGTAATACTTTTGCACCATTTTTTTTTTCACATGACATGACCTGCCTCCTTTCTCTGCTAAGAACTTTAATGTACTATTTAAAAATCGGTGGGTAAACTATGTCATGTAGGGGTTAAAGTGGGAAAAGAAGAATTTAATTAATTCTTAATGAGGGACATAGAAAGGCTGTGCTTAATTCCTGCTTCCCACACTGCAGTCAACAGGGATAGAGTCTGCCAAAATGAGTCTACACCTTCACCTCTTCCCCACTGACCTTAGGACACTGGCTCAGGTTGAAGATCTAACCCAGTTCCAGTGAAATGAAAGACCATACTTCAGCAGCGTCAAAAGACTTTGGGTCAGGTCTTACATGAACAGTTCTGGTTTTCTGCAACCTTATAAATCAGTGGCATAGTCAAGAGAATATGGAGGTAAAGAGAACTTAACCCCTTCTGATCTGGGTAATATGCATTCTGCCAGATTTCTAGAGCCAGTCCAGGGAGACCAGCAATGGGTCAGCCACTCTCTAACATCACTAGCATGTGAAGAGTGATTTTGGAGCAAAAAACGTGCAGGTTTTTCATGCCACCTGTTCTGCATTCTGTTGTAAGCTGCTGTATTTAACAGGCCTGGTAGCCACCAGTTGGCATTCAGGCACCCAACTGAACTATGTTACTGTGGAGACAAGGATTGTTCATGGCCAGAAGCATAAATTCAAATGTAGGCACTACTGGCACATGAAGAAACAGTCTTCATTGAGTAGATAAGGCTGGGCAACAGAAAGGGGAAAAATTAATCTGTCATACTTCTCTGGAGTAGGCCCATCATAGGAACCTAAAAATTGTTGCCCTGCTAAAATAAAAAGAAAAAAAGAAGGTATGGGGAACCTTGGGCATAAAGAAAATAGAAAGTTTGCCTGAAGTGATCACTCACTGCTTAGGTGTGCCAAGAATCCATTACTGTGTACTGATAAATGTCCCTATTTTCCCCTTCATTTTAGGAAAGAGAGCCCAGCTAAGTTCACTGTGTAGTTAAAATAAAATGGAACTTTACTATATACATTCACCTAAACAGCAACATGGAATAAGAAAAGAAGCTTAAAACACACACATGAAAAAACTGCAACCACATAATGAACAGAGATTATTCTACAAATGTGATTTGCAAGCAAATCATTCTTTCACCCCACTCCTGCTACAGCTTATGAAAAAAATATTTTCTCTGAATATTTTTGAGGGTGAGGTCACACCTTTTCGGATTCTGCATAGAAAGACAAAAGAGGAACCAAGCTGTATGTGAACAAAAAAGTGCTGATACCTTTCAGATTCTTCTGAGGACATAAGGCATCTGGCATCCACACAGATCCACTCATCTTCAAAACATTATTCATGTGAATGAAACAAAGCAATTTCTCATTTATAATAAAAAATATACCAATAAGATCCTTAGTTCAGAGGCTTACACTGCAAAAGTAGTTAAACTCTACCAAATACCTGTACCTGTTTATTACAGGAACAAAATGAGATACAGGAAATTGTTGTTGGAAGTATCCTATGGATACACATGTACTGTTGTCTCTATTGTATCATGTACTATTGTCTCACCCAGGAGTTCTCAAATGTACAAGTTAATAGGTAGAAAATAAATTATTTTTAAGAGAAAATGCTTGTTTTATTGAGGTACTAATTTCCATCATAAGTATTTGCTTCTGCTTTTTCACTAAAAATCCAATACCCTCTTACTTGCTGGGGATAAAAAACAGAGAAACAACCAAACCAAAACAAAACAAACCCAACACCAAACCATATTTAGGTCTTTTCTGCATTTTTGTTACTTGTTACTGATATTTAGTTTCGTGTTGGTCTTTAAATGACTTTTTTTTCTTTTTTTATATATCTATATAAACTACACTTTTCTGACAGCTTTAATCATAATGTATCTCAGATCAACCATATGTGATCTTTTGCAATTGCACTTGTTCTGGTAGTGAAAAATGACACTTATTAATGGCTTATTATTAAGCCAGGGCAGCTAAGACTTTCCCCAAAGTGAGGATGTAACTGAACAAGGAGCACACACAGAAGATGTTGATGTCTGAAACTGCTGTAATTCAACATGTAGTCTCATTTATCCCCTAAACTTATGAGAGGTTAGAAAGTTTTATGGACCTACTGTGCCTATAACAACCCTTTTCTTTGCAAAAAGCCAAAACCTGGCCAGATACAATAAAGGATATTCTGAGATGTAAAACTCCACAAGAAAATTAAGCGTCTTAACAAAATGGACTAGGAATGAAATAAACAAACAAAACCAAACGACACCCCCACCCCTCCCAAAAAAAAAAAAAAAGACAACAAACAAGTAGCTTGCCCTGGTGAACAGGGCAAAGGACAGAGGGCAAAAGTGTCAAAGGACAGCTTTGCTACTATTATTTTGCTTTAGAATAATTTTTGCAACACTAGTAAGATTAACGTTTTGATCTGTGCATATGGCATGGTAGTGTAATGGTTCCTGGCATATCACGTTTATGTAAGCCTTTCCATCCTGATGGATTGCAGGGTGTTAATTTACTCTCCAGACTGGATTCTGGCAGCTCCTGGCAAGGAGGAATGAAGCCTGGCAGGCTGAAACTCTCCATCTGGTTCAGGGCACAGCAGCCTCCCTGCCCAGCAACACAAGTTGTGTAGTACACGTCAACCCAGTCAGCTGCATTCCCACTCTGCCACTTCCACACAGGACACAGAGGCCAGGTCAAGGTCTTGTCAGCAATGTTCAGAGCCCTCTCAAATACTACACACACCTACTCTAAGAGACCACTTCTCACTCCACAACCATGCCCTCCCAAAAGAGCATAATGTTCTACTGTAAAAATGTCAATCGTAAGAAGATCTTCAACTGAAGAGGTGAAAGGCAGAAATGAGGTGTTATAATTTTTTGCCTTAAGTGTTAAAAATGGCTATTTACCACACAAAACTCTGATCTGGTCATGAAAGTCCAGTCTACCTTTCCATAGAGACAGATTGTATGTCTGGAGAGGCTTAGAGAATTCACACCATCAGTTCCGCTGCAGAAGAGCATCCTGTTTCCTGGGATGGGGTTCTGAATCTTCACAGGACAGAAACAAAGGCATGGGATGAACACAGACACTTTATCAAAATTCATAGGGTGGAAATACAGTCATGGAATAATGAAAGACTGTGGTTTATTGAGTTAGCCATGAGATGGGATGATTTGGTACTGAGAAAGTCATAGGCAACTTTGAAGTCAGACTACCTTTCCATTTGGTGTTTTTGCAATAGGTTTAGGCCAATTTCCAAAGCACTGAATTGCTGTTGTCATACAAATAAATTCTGAACCTAGTTTGTAAGGTTTCAATCATCCCAGTAGGTCATATGATAATTTTTTTAATTGCTTGTTTGCTTGTTTTAATCAATGATAAAACTTTTTTGTTTACAAACAGTTTTCACATTTAAACCATCATCAAGAGAGCAAACTGTATTCCGTCCTACCTAGGTAAACAGCAGACAGAGTCCCTACCACTACCCCAGAAGCAGATGAATTGCTGTTGAAATTAATTAGACAAATACGAAGCTGCATAATTTAGCAAATTATTATTATTAAGCAGAATGGTAAATTTAGTGGCAGGCAGCCAAAATAACATGGCTACAGCAGTTTGTGTCCTACCAGGAGAGGCATTTGACTGTCTGCCATGACAGTCTTATGGTGCTTGGAGCGTTACAAATACACCTGATAAGAAACCTGACTTTTTTAGTGGAATTTACCATCCTCTCAGATCCCTTTTGTCTTGTATTTTTTAAAAACATTAAATGACATCATGCATTAACTGGCTAAGAAAACCTTTCCTGTGGGCGTGAGAAAGATCCAGTGTTGCTATTGCTTGTTAAGATACACAGGCAGGCACTTGGGAGAAGCTGCCCAGCTCACAGGGCAGTATTCTCTTTCTCAGGTTGCCTTGCAATTACTGCATTCAGCGTTGTTGTGTCCCCTTCTGTGATTTCCTCCCACTGAAGCCAATTTCTGCCATGATATTTCAGCGTGTTTGACAGCAGACAGAAACAAGAATAAAGTACAGAATAATTTTTTGTTATTATTATGTCTGTTACTTCTAACACTGCTTCTGCTGCTACTATTACTACTGAACAGATGTATCAAATACAAACCAGCCAGGCTAGCAAGTGGAGCAGGTGAAACAGCTGCTCTTACTTGCAGCACCCATACAAATACTTCGCAGACAAGCACCTTTTGGGGACAAGTGAGACAAACACTGAAGAGGAAAAGAGATCATTTTGAAATAAGGATTTTCCAGACTGATAGGACTATCTGCAGCTGCAGCAGTGTCTGATGTTGAGGGCATGGTCTGTCCATCCATCTAGCCATTGCACAAGTGGTACTTACCTGTTTCACTGGTGGTAATGAATTTGCACTTGTCTGTCAGAAAGAGAATACTTGGGGCAGCAGAATTTTCCAGGTTTAGAGACTGATCTAAAATCAAATTAGACGTGTCCCTCCTGACTTCAGCAAGCAAGGAATCTAACACTTAACGTCTGTTTTGTAGTGCTCTAAGGCCCCAGAAAGCACAGCTACCTGCTTGTATGTTCAAATTTTGAAACAGATTTACTTCCAGGTATCATTTTTATTTTGTCTCTGTTTTTGTAGTTTTGTAAGTAGAACAATCTTCTCTGGTTGGCAGAACTGGTACCTGTCTGGTGCGTACAGGAGGATAAGTCATCTGAAAGGATGGAGAACATTAAACCCTTGAGAGGACTTCATGTATAACTTCAATAACTCATTAACCATATTTGCCTTTTGCCAATATCATGCTTGCAGCTGAACGTGTTGTTTTTGTACTATACATATAGACATAATAGCACTTAAGGTCACTCCATAATCAAATGATCTCAGCAGATTGCTGATGACGAAGCTGTAATAAAATTCACTCTGTGATGAGGTGGAGTGTTTTTTGACCGCATTATGTCTAACAGTAAGACATTTCTTAAGTACACTGATAGGGCTCATTTGTACTACAAGGCAAAGGAAAGTTTAAGATGTTCTAGTTCCCCTGTTGTACTAAACCCATTTTAGTATCTTGTTGCAGTGTTTGTTCATTTTCTTACCAATTCTCAAAAATAACAGCAATATGCCATTTCTTATATTACAGTTCAAGATAAGACTGTTCTGAGTTACAAACAACAGAGACAGAGACGGATCTATGACAAGGAACAGTCCCTGTTCTGGTGTTTGCTGGTGTAGGATTTTGGTCCTCATGGATGTTCCTTAATCCAGACAGACAGACTCGAGGGTTTGGGAGGAGGGATGGAGGAAAACTCGAGTCCCAGAAGTACCTAATAAACTAAAAGGCCAAAACAAAAATCAAAATTACATCACAATAAAAATCCACTGGTGAATAGGATGCTACAATAGGCACATGGTGCAGTAAAGCCAAGAAAGGAAATGCTCTTCTGCACCTGATTTGTTTCAGGTCTTAACTACTTGCTGGGGTGAATTAATGTCAAGGAACTTAGTTTACTACTTATGATAAATAAACTTTTATTCCCCTCTTTATGGAGAAGTTGTATTCTTAGATAAAAGTTGTTTCGTTATATACTTCATAAATGACATCAAATTAGTCATCTTCCTGATTGCTTCTGTGAGAATTTTTTCTTCTTAACAAAAGGAAGAATTCCCCAACACTTTTCCTCAAACACAAATTGCTACTGTTAGCCTTATCTACAGAACTAGGACTAGACAAGTTTTTTCAGGGTGGGAAAAGAAGAAGGCCTGGAACTGATCTCGGCTGGCAGAAATAAATTGCTAGTAACATTATAGATATTATTCCAGAGGAATGTCTGCTCATGCACAAAACATGCCTCCTTGTAAAAAAGAATGTGCTGGAAAACGACCTCAGCTTTTATATGCAACAGTTGCAAAATGATATGCAGATATTTATCAGCACAGGATACCCCATGTGTAAGAAAACCCCTCCTGCTAGGCACTCACTTTCTCCATCTTCCCTTTGCTAGGGTAAACGCCAGTAAAAACACCCCCCCTGCCTCTCCCAGGCATGAGTCCAAGCTGATGATTCTCTGAAGGAGCTCCTTTCCTGCCTTTCACCAAAACTCCTGGCTCAGCCCTTGTGTAACGGTATGATCATGCTTGGCAGCTTATGCACTAAGAAAGAGGAAAAGAGATAGGCAAAATCTTCCACTCCCTGTGTTGTAAGTTGTCTCCTCTCGTTAAGGTCTGCAAAGCTGCCTCAGCAGGGTGAGCATGTAGTTGCTATGGCAGCCCTGCTTCTCATCCTTGCCTTGTCACTGTCTGTTAATGATGGTGACGATGCTGCATCACAGAAGTTTTACTGCCTTATCCTGTCTTCATTTCCTTTCCCTCACACCAACGTATACATGTACAGAACCACCCATGAGTGATTGTGTGAGTACCCTGTGGTGCTTCTATTACACTGAGTGTGTTGGCTTTCTGTGTCAGGATTTTGGCAGCAGTGGGGCCGCAGGGTTGGCTGCTGTGAGAAGACACCAGGAGCTGCCCTCATGTCAGGCAGAGCCTGTGCCAGCAGGCTCCAGGAGAGACCTCAGCCAAAGCTGAGCCCATCAATGAGCTCATCAGTGACATTGGTAGCACCTTTGTGATAACGTATTTAAGAAAAGGTAAAAGAAGCTGTGCAGCGGCTGAGAGAAAGGTGTGACAATATGTGAGAGAAACATCTCTGCAGACAGAAAGGTCAATGAAGAAGCCAGGGAGGAGATGCTTCAGACACTGGACCTGAAATTCCACTGCAACCCCTGGTGAAGCAGGTTCTTCTCCTGCAACCTGTGGAGGTTCACATTGGAGTAGATAGATATAGACCCTGCAGCCTGTGAAGGACTCCATGCTGGAGCAGGAAGAGGTGCTGAAAGAGTCTGTGACCCTGTGGTGTTCCCACAGTAGAGTAGGCATCTGTCAGGATGTGAGGCCTGTGGAGAGGAGATCACACAGAAACTACAGTTCTGGTAGGATCTGTGACTCCATGGACAACCCTGGAGCAGCCTGTTCCTAAAGGAGCACATGCCATGGAAGTGACCCAGGCTGGAGCAGTTGATGAACTGCAGTCCATGGGAAGGACCCACACTGAGGAAGTCCATGGAGGACTGTCTCCCGTGGGAGGGACCCCATGCTGGATCAAGGGAAGTGTGTGAGGAGTCCTCCTGAGCAGAAGGGAGCAGCAAAGCCAGCATGTGATGAACTGACACAACCCCCATTCCCCGTCCCCCTTTGCTGCTCAGGGAGTGGAGGTAGGGGCATTGAGAATGAAGTTGAGCCCAGGAAGAAGGAAGGAGTGGGGGAAAGTAGTTTAAACTTGTTCTTATTTTTCAGTATCCTACTCTATTTTATAGGCAATAAAATAATTTCCCCAAGTTGAATCTGTTTTGCTCATGTCTAACTGCTGAGTGGTTTCTCTGTCCCTGTCTCAACCCATGAGCTATTCATCATATTTTCTTGCCTTGTCCTCTTGAGGAGTGGGAGCGATAAAACACCTTGGTGGGTAGTTGTTGGCCAGTTTGGTCAACCCAGCACTTAAAAAGTAACAGATAAAGCAAATAAACTATTATGTTTTCATCACATGGGGAAAGTCCCCTTACCTGAAGCAAAGGAATAGGAGGTCACAGGATGCATTCTTGACATGTGCCAGAAGATCTTGGGAAAAACAATTCCCCTTCTGTGTAATTCTTTCTTGACCCTACTCTAGCCCTCACTTCAGACACTTTTAATACATTTTGGGGAAAATTATATCTTTCCTCCTTGTTTGTGCATTATCTATTTCAATCAAGTTGAGTCTTGAATGAATATTCTGTCTATTGCAGGAATAAAAGTCTTTACACCAGTACTACACTGTTTGTACTTTACGACAGAGCTACACTACTGCAGAGGGGTGAGATGCAAATGACTGGCTGCGTTAGGACTGGGAAGTGCCAGGAGAGTGTCTGTCAGACAGCTCGTGCAATGCCATGGGCAGTGCTCACTCTGCCAAGTCTTCAGCTTTATAAAGACCAAATTCAGTACAAGTTTGTACACTTTAACAAAAATATAAAGCCAAGCAGAGAGAAGAAGAGAGGTGGAGATGAAGGGAAAACTCTATAGCGCCCAGCCAGTGGAAAAACTAAGAGCTATGACCCTCATTCATTATGGAGAATGAGACTGGAGAAGAAGTCTTTAAATTGGCTCAGCAGGAGAAACACAGACCATTAAGATATTTTACCAGCATCAGGACAGTTTTGGATTTTATAAAGCTAATTTTACCTTGTATGTTG
The DNA here is from genome assembly GCF_000691845.1 of Merops nubicus. NCBI lineage: Eukaryota > Metazoa > Chordata > Aves > Coraciiformes > Meropidae > Merops > Merops nubicus. Next base: position 20,049 of record NW_008584869.1, read on the forward strand.
CTTTACATAGTAGTAAAGTAGGTTAACCCAGAGTGTGAAAGAAATCACATAGGAACCTATTTCAGCAACTAAATTAAAAAGCCAAAGACTGGCAAAATCTCCAGGTTCAGCTGGTAGTAGAGATTAGCAATGAATAAATAATGTGTGTTATCTGAATTCACTCTGTGATATGCTTATATCAACTCTGTGATATACTTTTATGCCTGGGTGAACCAGTTTTGAAAAGTAACAGTTATTTTCTGAGAAAAAGCTTTAGGTTTGTCATTGTGACATAAAAAAAAAAAGATGCAAGTGATGAATTATCTAATCCCCAGCTGTCTGGGTATTTTGTTTGGTTGACAGAAAATAAATCCTCTATTTTCACTTTCACTGAAAAGCAATTTTTGCTTGATTTGCTTATACCTTCATTGGAGCAAATATCGATCTTTTTTCACATGTGATTTGAGTGACATAAGCATAGCCAGTATACAAGAGATCAGATTTTCCTTGTGTGGCTGTGTGACTTATGAGTCTGTCACAAACAAAAGGGAATTAATCTTCTTTACTGTTTTCTAAAATGTATTTCCAAAGACTGACATTTGTCTATAGGCTGTATTCAAGAAAAAAAAATGTCAATGACTTCAGTACAAAGTATGTTCCTACAGCCTTTACAATGGGTTTGATTTTCACACCTCAGTATATGTAGTGCATGGAGTGTCCTTTTGAACCTCTAGTTACAAGATCTACAGATATAGGAGCCTTTGGAAAATCTGATTCTTATTTAGCTTCTTAAATAAGGGAGCTGAAAAATCATAATTCATCTTCAGTGAGATATCAGCTTCAGCAATGAAGCCTTAAAGGCTGCAGGTCCAGGTGACAGCTGACAGAGTAAACTTGCAAATGAAGGAAAACTCACATATAGCAGATAAAGCAGAAAATCAGAGAGAGGCTCTGCAGGAGTGCGGACTGAGAAAGGGAATCTGTTTTGCTTTTAAGGTGAGATTTGACAAGTTTTAATCTGACTTACTTCTGCCATTCCCCAGCTTGTACATTTCCTTATTCTGTTTATAATCCAACAAGAAATGCTCAGATTGTGCCCGTTTTACGCAACAGATGAGTGCAAGCAGCATAAACTGAAGGAAGTCACACCCCATTCACACACTGATTGTTCAAGCAGAGACTCCTGGTTTGGTTCTGCTGAGAAAGAGAAAAGACACTTCCAAGTAGCAGAAGCCTGGACAGATACAGATTTTTGTGGTGATGAGAGAGTAAATCCTGCAGCAGCTGTGAAAGACCAAGATGTAAGGCATGGTCATACAGGTCACAAGGTGGGAATAGTTAACATCTGAAATCTGGTTATATAATTCCTATTAAAGTATAGCTTAAATTACATAAACAACCTGGCAATAAATTTGTGCATACAACAAATTAAATGCCTTGTAACAAAACAACAAAACTAGAGCTCATAGCTCAACTTGGTCACTGACATTTCAATATGGTAATGAAATATAAAGTAACAATGAGAGGAGGAAGGAGAGGAGAAAGATGAACAAGGCCTCTGACATGGTTCCCCACAGCATCCTTTTCTCTAAATTAGAGCAATATGGATTTGATGGGAGGACTGTTCAGTGGATGAGGAATTGGTTGGATGGTTGCATCCGAAGGGTAGTGGTCAATGGCTCGAAGTCCAGATGGAGATCAGTGACAAGTGGAGTCTGTCAGGGCTTTATACTGGGACCAGTGGCATTTAATATTGCCATCAGCACCACTGTGCAATCAACTGCACCCTCAGCAAGTCTGCAGGTGACACTGAGTTGAGCGGTGCAGTTGACATGCCTAAGGGATGGGATGCCATCCAGAAGGACATGGACACGCTTGAGAAGTGGCCTGTGTGAACCTTGTGAGGTTCACCAAGGCCATGTGCAGGGTCCTGCACCTAGCTTAGGGCAATCCCCCCTGTCAATACAGGATGGGGGATGAAGGGATTGAGGAGACCCCTGAGGTCTCGCAGGTACTGGTGGATGAAAAGCTGGACATGATCCAGCAATGGGCACTCCCAGCCCAGAAGGTCAACTATCTCCTGGGCTGCACCAAAAGAAACAGGGCCAGCAGGTCAAAGGAGGTGACTCTGCCCCTCTGCTCTGGTGAGACCCACCTGGAGCTCTGTGTCCCTCTCTGGAGTCCTCAACACAAGAAAGACACAGACCTGTTGGAGCGGGTCCTGAGGAGGACCACAAAAAGGGGAAGAGAAGGAGGTGAGGAAAGCTGGGGAAACAGCTGAGGCTAAAGCCGTTTCGACATTTGGTGCTATCCGGATTGCGTAAATGCATCTGCTCATGGAATGTGTTTGGTAGGTAAGGACATGTGAGACACATCAGACATCTATCTTGAAGGAAAGTGTTATTAATAGCAAGGCGTCGTGCAGCAAATGATCCATGTGGGCTGATCTCTCCATCCCCTGTAGCACTTCACAAACGTCAGTGAGGCCTCCACAGGTGTGGGGGTAAGTGAGACCAAACAACTGAATCAGAGCATGATGAATCTCTCCCGACCTATTCTGGTGGTAAATGCATATTTGAGAATTTATGGTAAAAAATGGGATCTGTCTCATAACCTTTTAACCATGCAAAATGGGAACAGTTATAGTTAGAAACAAAAAACAATATGTAATGCATTGCATCTTCAGCCTGAAATGTGAAAACTGTTTGCAGCATGATATTAACAATTTTAGGACATGTCAAAATGTAGTAGAGTCACATTTAAATCTAAAACCCTTCTCCTCTCGCCACAAGCCAAGAATTTCTTTATTCTTTTCAAGGACTTGTCTCTTCTAATCTCCAATAGCCATGATATTACCAGCGGTTACCAGTAGTTTATTACATTCTCTAACTGTTATTTTTGTCATCTCTTCTAATATAGTTCACTTATTTCACACTAAAACTGTGTCAAAGACTACTAATATTATGAATATTCTCTTGTGTGCAGTGTAAGCAAGCACCTTCTTTCCCAGCACAGGCTGTTTTCATGAAGAGGCACAGTGCTGTGCAAACAGTGCTGTGCTAGTGTTAACCAATGAGCCCTGCAATATCTGAACATGACAATAGAAGAATATATGGCCATTGGAAAGAATTCTTCAGCCAGTGACAAAATGCACAATGCAACTTTAAAAATGGATGATAGTTGATGAGAGTGATTTTATACTCATTGACTGTAAAGTACACTCAAGGAAAGAATTTGCTGTTATAACATACAGCTAGAATGATGAGGAAAGTTCATAGCTTAGTCAAGACACTTACAGAGCCCACTGCAGTCCTTGGGAATGCTCTCATTTACATCATGATTCTTCAACTGAGACCAGAAATGCTATTGCTATCAATCAAATCAAATCAATAGCAAAAATCAACTTTTATAGACATCTTTGTTTTCTTTTTATGTTAAAAAAAAGCCAAAAGCCAGCAAGTACTGATTTGAAGTCTTCCATGTCCTCCAACCTGTATTATTTTAGAATTCAACATCCAGACACAATGTCCTGAGAATATTCACACCAAAACAAGAAAGAAAATGTGGCAAAATAGATGTGAGGATACTCTGGAAGCCTAATTAGCTGCCCTAAATCACCACTGTCTAAGTACATCTTCAGCAAAAATAATTTGTTAAAAATTCAACACCTTACATGAAAGATAGATCATACTTCCCTTTTTCCCTTCATCCAGTCTTGCTGTGTAAATGGAGGAACATGTCCTTATAACTGTGAATTTTTGCCCTTCGGCATCTCTCTTTTCCACTCTAAATAAAAGATTACTTACTACCACTTGTCACCATAAATGAAAACAAAACTGCCTTTGTGAACTCAGAGTTAGCAAAATCTTCCCTTCTCCTGCCCCTCATATCTCATAAGCTGTTTGAAGTATTTTCTTCCTGTCCAGCCTCACTCCCAGATGAGTAGGGCTTTCAGGAGTACAGGAGAGGGCAAACTGTGCATGCTACCATAGGTGAGAAGATTGTGCAATGTTTCCTAAGGATCAGTGAAATCTAGCTTTGCCTGTCCTCCTCTGGAATGTTGTTTTACTCATGGGTGACCTTGGAGGACACTGGGCCTCCAGTTCACACACGTTTCATTATAAATGTATTCTGTGAGGTTTGAATGGAGGAAAATAAAAATTGTAATTTATACACTGAAATTCAGGTTCTGGCATAGTTGAGTTTGATCCATGTTTTGCTTTGGAAAACAGAATCAAAGCCTTAAATTCCTAGTAGAACTTGACTAGCAGTCAACACAGAGACTTGAACATGGCCTAGATGTGCTTGTAGCATGATAGTCCAAAGGAAAAACTAGGAACAAAATCACCTTTTCTTGCAGATTGAATCTCTGTGTATTATTGTCTTCACAGCTGATGGGGGTAATCCAGCCAGAAACAGCAGATATGTGACTGTAAGAGCCACCAGCTTCTCCAGAGTAAGGGATAATGCCAGCCCAAAATTGGATGTTGGAAAGTATTCTTGGTGATGGAAATGACCAGGCTGTTCTTTCACAGCGAGGGTCTTTAAATGGGATCTTCACACTTCATGCTACCTGCCGCATGCCTTCTACAAAATGTAGAAAAGCTCTTTGAAATGTTTCTGCTTACAATCGGCATCATTTTCTACTGCTCACATGAGCCACTTTCCAAGCAGGATGCAATTATGGATAGGCAGTCTGACAGCTTTGTGGCAGTGATGATTGCACCAGTGGAGAATAAAATCCACAGCTGAGTGTTAGTGACCTGCTGTCAGAAGCTGCATTCACAGTCCATTTTCTCTTCCAGTTGTCTCAGGCAGACATGGAGAAAAAAGCAGGAAAAGCATTGATCCTGGTAAAGAAAGGGGAAGAAGGAAAGGCAGTAGCTGGTCCCTGAGCTATTGGGAGCAATGAGAGTCATCCAAAATAAGTCCTCCACTGTGTCATGGAGATCTAGGAATAAACTCAGCAGTCCTCTGTGCGAGAGTTGAGCAGTCTGTGAATATGAGCCTGGAAATCTGACTTGTGTGAAACAAAGACAAATTGTCCTTTGGTATTTAAAATAACCATACAGCTTATGACAAAGAGGACCCTAACAGTTCACATGTTATTGGAGTTTTGCTGTAGTCACCTGTGTCACCTGCAGATAGGTTTGCTTTTGAAGAGGCTTTCAGGGGCGTACAGAAGATATGTGTGAGAAGGAAGAGTGGAAATACCAAAATTTCTCAACAACCTTTTGGCTACAAAAGGGTTACTTACGCTTCCTTAGGTGCCAGCCTAAGGTCTGCTGTGCAAACACTTAGGTGTACTGAAACCTTACGTACTTCTTTTCTCTAATGCCCACACAGGTTCAAACCTGGTACAAAATCCACCAAGCCTCACAAGGACTTACACTGACGCTACTTTACAGTATTTCAGCATGAAATTCAGTTTACCTGCTGCTTCAGCTCCCTCTGCATTACTAAAGCTGAGAGACATCTTCTCATTGGAAGGAAAATTAATGCCTTGCTGCCTGGATGTGGTACTATTTTAGTTGTCCTGATAGATAAAGGAGAAGAAAAATTGTTCATATTAACCATTGCAGTTAAATCTTTGGTTAGAGACCAAAAAGAAAATGTTAATTTAAGAAGTAATTTTGTCTAAAGCTTTTTAGCATGGGAACAAAGTGTGGACTGCTGACAAAAGCAACGCTGTCCTTGTGAGTACAAAACTCCCTTGAACAATGAACAGACTGTTGTCACAGAGGTCACATCTGCAGAATGAAAACCTACTGTGCCATTAATTTGATGTAAACAAAACATAGGTGACACAGTTCTTCATCCTCAGCAAGGACTTACAAAGGTATCAAGGTACAAAACTCCTGTTTACAACTGTTGTTAAAAGGTCAGACAAGTCAGTCAACCAACTTTCTTTATCATTCCTTGCCTTTGGCTGTTGCTACTGAGCTGCTGATGAGAAATGAAGAGATAGTCATTCAGGGTAAACAAAGGAGACTTCTTGATAGGTAGAAGCTTTCCAATGGCAGAAGAGCTTTGTATCTTGAATGAGTGTCAGCAGCTACAGACATGCTGAGAAGTTGAGTTTGACCATCACAATTAGCATCTAAACAACCCCGATTTTTACTTTAGGCAGTATGACCTTCTGCAGGATTACAGAGCAAAAAAGGGAAAGAATTTTCTGGGAAGTTATAATAAGGAGTTATAATAAGATTTTATTATTATTATGTAGATAAGGAGACATAAAAGCTCATAAAGCACATAGAACTGATGTAAAGCTAATTAGAAATAAATATTTTATTTATTTATCTAATGAAGTCAAATATATGTTGATTTAAACAAACAATAGCAAAGTTAGATCCTCTTTCCTTGATCTGGCCTTTTGCAGATAATTAAGGAAATGTTAGGCAGTTTTATTCCCAACAACATGTTATTTTTTTCAGAATTAAAAGCTTAATTCAAGTCAAATTTATAAACACTGTGGCTTCTAGACTTCTAAAATCTTATAATGCTTTTGTATTTGTTTGGAGCACAGCTTCATCCTTGAGAAGAAGAAAAGAATAGGTATGTGACTAATTTTTTTTTTTAATCAGGAAACACTATCAAACAGAAAAACCAAACCAAAAAAAAAAAAAAGCCCTTGAACAAACCTTGCCTTGGTAAAAATGCTAGTTGCTGCAGCAAATACTTAGCAAGAGAATAAAGTGTGGACTGTAATTTTCCTTGTCATTAAGTGTGCATGAAGTATAGTTACTAAGCCTGTGCTATCAAGACTATGTGAAAAGCTACACTACATTGTGAATCTTTGATTAGATATTGTTATTTGCCTCCTAAATAGTCCAAGTTATGGTTCTAAGAACTCAGTTTAATTACTTTAATGCTTTGATCACTCCTGTGCATATACAACATCCAAAATTCATTAACCTTGTACTCAGTGTCTGGCAGATTTTTGGTCTTGAAGGAAAGCTTTTACTAAATTTTTCTCTCTCTTTTACAACTCACTATTGTTGGCTAGTATCAAGAGCTAGAATGCTAAAACACATAGGTGAGGGGATAAGAGTATTTTTATGGTAGAAAACAGATTGTCAGAAAGTGTTCTTCAGATAAACCCAGAATTTCCAAGGATTCTACCCTCCACTTTAACATTCCCTGACAATTGCATCGCAGTGGTTGGTGTCAGATCTGCAATAGCCTCTCCCTTGTAGCTTCAGTCTTGCAAGATAAAAACAATGGACCAAACCCATTCCAAGAAGTCTACAGATGCTCAATGTCCTTCAATCTTGTTTTCCTGGTATCTGAGAATATGAAATCTTTCATCACCTACCAATTCTGTCAAGCAAATGAATACAATATATATTTAAGCATATAAGAAAGTGGCTTGTTCACTGTTTCCTTCTGGCTAGTAATACATAGACAATTATTACCCTAACTGTTCCTTTTTTCTGCTTGCTTCTTGTATTTCAGGAACTAGCATGCTGATTTCTCAGACATGTAGAAGGAATCTCATTATTCTTATTCCTAGGACAACTCAAAAGCTTCCCCATTTCTCTGCCCAGATACTGTCCTCATTCAGTTAGCATAAGGTTAATTTTTTTCCAGAAGCTGGGAGGGCCACAGCTGGGATAGACAACCAGAGCAGCCAATAGGTTATTTGAAAACATACTGACTGGGGACAGAAGGGCCTTGAGCAGCTGGGACAGTCACAGGCAGAGTTACACCACCGTTTCTCTTGGGAGCTAACAGGAGCTTATTTATATATTGTTTCATTACTGTTATTGTTATTACTGTTGTTTATTGCTCCTTTCGCATTTTTTTGCATTCCCTTCCCTTTCTTCATCCCTATTCCCTTCCCCTTCCCTTTTCACTCATATTGTCTTTTATTTTCACATAAAGAGACTTTTATCACCTGTCCCCTTCAAAAGTAATCAATAGCACCTTTGTTAATTCTCTAAGACTATGCTGAAGGTTCTCTGTGAAGTATCTTCACAACATTCTTCCCTATGGAGGACGCTGTTGCTTGGTGACAGAGGCTGTCACAGCACTGCCTACACCATCTGTGAAGCCAGAGCTCCAGAATTTGTCAGTGGTGGGCTGAGACACTACCCTTAACATGGAAGTACAGTAGGGATCATGCTCTCCACATCCTTGTGCTCACAAACACTGGCTGTGCTCAGGGTCAGCAGGCAGTGCTACCACAGAAGGAAGCAGATGTGACAAACCATCAGAGGCACCTTGGGCTGTGACCCTGGGCAGCAGAACACTTCCCTTTACTGATAGTCAACTCCACAGATGCCTCCAGCCCTCTCATAAGACTCCGGTTTGGGAGGAGCATCTGCTCATCTGCAGGCCTTTGTGGCTCTAGCGGAGGCCAAAGACAAGAATCTTTTTTCTTGGTGAAGCAGATAATAGTTCATCTGCCCATAGTAAAAATAAATAAAAAAATAAGTTATTCTTTTGGCATGGGTATCTTCCATACACATACTTTGCAAGAGAATCATTTTCCCAGGCATGCTGCACAGTCCTGCTTTTACTGCTCACAAACTCCCAGTGCTCGATGCGTACAGCCCCGGGATATTTTCATCAATAACTCATGAAAAGCACAGTCAGCCTCCTGAGAAAAGTGAAGTGTGTTTTCTAATATAACCGAATGTTTTTACTTTTGAATGTTTTATATTTGCAACTGTGGCCCTGTAAACAATACTAATTATTGTCAGTAGATGATGTACTTATGATCAAAGAATTAAAAATTTATTTGCAGTTTGCTTACGGATAACTGTTATTACAAGGAGTGGATGTTTGGAGAGTGTATTATTATAATGTCATTATGTTCAAGGTATGGTATAGATGCATATCTACAGAATACCATGTCTCCTTTATATATTTTTTTCTTTTTTAATTATATAGTTCTACGAATGTATAAAACTATTCGGTATAATATATCAAAGCCTCAGTGATAAAGACCTGTCTAGCTTCCTAGGCCTCCATTCTGGCCTTCCAGGGCTATAGCATACTGCTTCAAAAGCTGTTCATCAGCCAGCAGTCACAGACACATGCTCAAGGACACCAGCCTGCCTTCTTTTTGTGTCACCAGAAATGGAAAGGAGCAGCCTTTTCTTTCAGCTCCCACACCCCAAAACAAAAACAAAAAAACCCAAAAAACAACAACAAAAAAAAATTGCATGCAAAGTGATGACTTCTTCTAATGTTAGTAATATTTCACAGGGCCAAAACTGATTAAGATGCCTTTTTTTTTTTGCAAAATAGAAAAGTAAATACCACAGAGAATGTAGTAAGGGTAGAGGTTTGGTCATCCCCCCCCAAATATCCTCTTTTTCAGTATTGAATTAGTCTCAGCATGATCCAGAGCCCAGCGATGCCACCTTATCCTATCAATGAGCCATCTTTCAAACGCAAATCATATGAAAGACAAATCTGTCTCTTGCACATTTTTATGCATATTTGTGCCCAAAACCTACAGCAGCACAAGCTGCAGGACACATTGCTGTTACCAGCACTCCTAGCTGCTGTGTCTTTCTGCACTGCAACTTAAGGTTCTGCCATAGAACTAGAAGGCACACTGTTGTAACAAAAAGTGCAAATTTGACACAATCTGTGCCAGTCATCCCTGAGAAGCAGAGCTAGCCTGGCTACAGAACCACCTCCTGAAGACTTCTCTTGGTGGGTAATGCAGATCCCCTCCTCCTTGAAGATCTCTGTGCTGTCAGGCAGTCTGCAACACTGGCATCACAGCTGATGCTTTTAGAGAGCTCCTGGTCAGGCAGAAAAAGTGTTCATCTAAGAGAGCTTCTAGCCTTAGTGTTAACTGTGTGACTCCCCAAGGAGAACATCCAGGAGGGTCATGGAGGAAGCAGCCAATGATATTTGCACGGCCTACATTTATATTTCATGTCTTCTGTGTCCCAAGTGTTGCCAGGGGTAGTAAAAAAGAATAAACAAGACAATCGCTCTATAAGATTAGAAGAGAAATTGCAAAGCCAGTTTTGAGACTGGTTTGACAGATTCTTCTTATCTATTCTCAATGCACATGTTATTCAACAGAAGCAGGATTAATGAACCCCACATCTCCTCAGTCTGGTGTTATCACCCTCCTACCTTCTGTGTCCTGTGCCTGCAGACAGTAAATATGATGCTTTGGCATTATTAGTAACACTGTTTTTGTGTTGGCCTAACACTGCAGGGTTTGAAACTTCTCTGGGCAGCATCTAGCCTAAGCTATTATGACGTGCCTAGCCACAACAGCAGCTGTCTCACAAGCAGATAAGCATGGCCTGAGTTTGATACAGCTTTTCTCCAGCTTACGGTGACAGCAGGTAGCTATTTTGTGTGGACTGAACCATCCATGGCTGTACAGTAAAACGTGGTGTGGCAAAGATCAGAGACAGCATGGTGCCAGAGGTCTCAGTCTCTGAGACTGCAGGTATGGAAACTATCACAGAAGTTTATTTATTGTCTCTTGATGAAATCGACATGTGGAGCATTTGCTGTTGGGTTTGCGTGGCAAGGTTTTGGTAGCAGTGCAGCTATAGGAGTGGTGCCTGTGAGAAGCCACTAGAAGCTTCCTCTCTGTCCAACAGGGCAAATGCCAGATGGCTCCAAAGCTGACCTGCCACTGGCCAAGGCTGAGCCCATCAGCAACAATGGCAGTGCCTCTGGGATGACGTGTTTAACCATTGCCAATAGTTAATGACAATCTTAAACTCAAACTTAACATTCTCTTATCCCATCAGCGGAGTGACAACGTTAATTCAGTTCCCATTGATCCAGGAACTGGGAAAAACAAAATAAAATGTATAATGAAACTTATTAATGCATCCACATCATTATTCTGGATATTATGAACAGAAAATCGTGTCCTACAGGAACTAGAAATGGTGTAGACTGTGCAGTGGAGCACAGTGGATGTTTAGATGACAGAAGCACTAGAAATACCTGAAAAGGGCTGTTCAGGTCCTGTGTGTATCTATGTCCCCTCAAATCTATGGACAAGTAGCACTTTGTTCCTACTTACTGCAGAGTTGAGTGTGTATCCCTTTTGTACCAACTATGAAACAAGCATGAATGCGTCAAGGGAATGTCTGAATGGTCCCCAAATCTGAGAAACAGATCAGCCAGATTTTCATTTATCCTTTTCATCTCAATATTATTGTGATTTTTAAAAACACCTAGGCATTTTCTCTTCCTCATCAGTGGTCATTCTTGATTCTTTAACACCAGCACATATCCATTTACTTGAAGCTCTTACCTTATATATCCAAGTTTATGGCACTGATTGTTTTGGGAGGGGCAGGTTGGCTTTTTTTTTTTTTTGTAACTTGCAAGTTGCACTTGTTTATTCCAAGCATTTTTCATGGAGAACTGTATATAGCACTGAATATGTCCTCAGAAGAAGGATAAAAATGATGCTACATCCGTTTCAACATATGTCAAGAGTTTGTATTTACATATACTTCCTGTGCCAATACTGATTGAATAGCTCTGCCTTGTATCTAGATGAAGGTGTGTCTGTATGGAAAAGTTTGGTGTCCTGTGGACACATGTTGTGCTAATGTCCATTCCTCTAATTATTGTTAGGACTCTTAAGACATAGTTTGACTATATTACAGAAAAGATAAGCAAGTACAGGAAAACAAAACAAAACAAAACAAAACAAAACAAAACAAAACAAAAAACCCCAACCAAACAAAAAACCCAAAACAACAACAGAGGAGATTTTACATCAGTTTAATGATTTCATGCTGTATGTCTGGTATAAAGTTGAGATATTTCTATATGACTCGTAACATTATATTAAATCGTGACAGCACAAATTTAAATTAACACCTAAAATATTTTCCAGAACTGGTCCCCGTACTTTTTTTTTTTTTCCATATAATCACAAGGATCATTAAGGAAAACATTCTTAAAAGTAGTTAATTACAAAACACTTTAATGGATTCTAGTGTTACAAGGATAGCGATATTTGCAGTATCCTGTCCAACTGCATCTCAAAAACCTGCAGTAAGAGGGACTCTAACACAAACCTGGGAAGGTTGTTCCAGTCAATGCTTGTTCTGACTGTGAAAAATTTCTTTATCATTTTGAGATAGAACCCCTCTGAGCACAACTTGAATTCGTTGCTCCATGTCTCCTCCTTGTGAAGAGAGATCCTCTGTCCTCTTCGTAGCTGCACTATATATAAAGGAATATTGTGATGAGGTCCCCCCTAAGCCTTCTCCAGGGAGAAAAGTCCTAACTTGTTCAGCCTTCCCTCACAGGGCAGGTTCTCCAGCCCCTTGATAATCTTTGTGGCCCTCTTTTGGACCCTCCCCCCCTCCAAGACTGTCAAAGCAGAAGGTGAGAACAAATTACTGCAGGGAGAAACATCTATCCACTTTTAGTGTAATCATCCACTTACACTTAATTAATGTCACCTTGTCTGTTACTGGAACATGCAATCAGCAGATACTTGGAGGAAAGAAAAAGAAAAAGAAAAAGAAAAAGAAAAAGAAAAAGAAAAAGAAAAAGAAAAAGAAAAAGAAAAAGAAAAAGAAAAAGAAAAAGAAAAAGAAAAAGAAAAAGAAAAAGAAAAAGAAAAAGAAAAAGAAAAAGAAAAAGAAAAGGAAAAAGAAAAAGAAAAAAAAAAGAAGAAGAAAAAGAAAAAGAAGCATGATTATGATCGATAATGCTGCTTCCTAGAGGTCCACCAAAAGACAGTGAAGCACTGTCAGAGCTGGCATCCTAGAAGTACTAGCAATATTTCAACAACGTGAATATTCTCTGTTGTGGTAGCTGAGTTCCCCACTGTTCAGTGTCCATTTAGACTTGTTGGTTTGTTTGTAAATCATCCAGTTTTCCTTCTTTCTAAAGAGAGAACTGATTACAGGAGATGTGGGTATCAGTTTCTCTTTGACAAAAGCAGAATAAGCCTCTTGACTGAGCTGACTGAGTGGGGAAGGGATATGGTCTAATAATTACATAATGCTAGAAGACCTCCATCACTCTACTGAATTGTATCACAGTCGAGAATGTAATTGTACAAACTAATGACCTTTCTCCATCAATGCTTAAACCTGAACGTAGTTTATGTCAACCTTATACAAGCACTTTAAAGAGAAAGGCAATTTTTAAACTATATCTCCTGTTATCTCTTTTTTTTTTTTTTTTCCATAATGCCAGGGATTTTGTTTTTATTTTTATAAAACCAAAACCACACACACAAACACAAAGTTTATTTGTTCTATCTCTACACCAAGATGTAGAAATCTTCCTTGTTTGAGAAGTAAAGAATTTTTACACCTCTTTTCATAGATTTTTGAAAGTGAAGTGAATTATACAGATACATAATAACCTGAGGCATCAAGTCTTTGAAGCCTGACCCTAGAAATGCTTATCTACCCAACCTAGTGCATAATTTCATATCCCAACTAGCAACTATGACAGAGCTTCCCAAGAGACATTCTGCATCTTAGTGCCATTCATGCTTTTAAATCATGAAAAGGAACCACATTTATGATATTACAACAAATAAAAATCCTTCCATGACAGTTTACTATATATAGGTAGAAAAAGAGGCAATATAATTTTATCTACTGTATAAATTATACTGATTAAGGTCAGCACTGAAGATCAGCATCATGAACTTAGACTTTACTGAATCAAAACTGGAGTACTTGGTTGTTCTATCGTGAAAACCAGAAATCTCTATGCATGGTATTTACACACTTGTTTAAGTATGACCCTGAAAGTTAAACTCCTCCCCAGTATATATTATACTTGTTAGTAAAAACTAATGGAACGATGTCATTGCTGGGACAAGAGAAGGATTCACATTTTCTTGAAAGAGAAGAGTATGACCTTAACATTTTACACCACAAAAAATTCTCAGCTTGGATTCACCACTTGAAAATGTCATTTCAGCTTTTGTTTTATTGATCACAAAACTCCATGCCACTATTTTGAAATGGATATTCTGGTTCTGAGCAGGGAGCTAAGGCTCATACAATTAAAAAGTAATTATAAACTCAGCATTTAATATGTACATTTTGCAAAACAACATGTCCTTTAAAAAATTTATATCTGAGCTAAACAGAAATACTGTGATTAAAAGGGGAGGGGGGGAGGGGGAAGCTCTATAGTTTGCACAGAGTCTGTTAATTATGTTGTACAGTCATTAATAATTTGATTACAGAAACCCTATAATTTTCATTGGCACAATTGAAATGGCGCACAACACAAATTCTATAAGGCACATTGGAATTAGGATATTGAAGTCCTCCAGCTACCACTGAGCTAAGTTTTGATTTCAATGATGCTGTAGTGATTTCTACCAGCTGAATTTCTAGCTCATTGTCTCTTGTAATGTAGTTGTGCCTGCAATTTCCATTTTAATTAATTCAGTCTTTAAGAGTTTCCTCGGTATGCCTTTCTGCAAAATTCAGCTGCTAATCAGCATTAATGTGATGGTATCACTTTCAAGATTAGATTTCTGTGAATCTTGTGTGGTTCTAATAATGCTATGCTTAAATATTCATAGCAGATGTTTTAACAATCTTCTTTTTTTAAAGGAAGAATCCAACAACACTGAACAAGTGGTAAGCATTGTTTGGAAAATCTATTCATGAACATAGATATGCATTGTATGTGTTTGATGATTATCCAATATAATTTGTGATACCATTTATCACATCCTACCATTTGATAACAATATAGAGCAACTCTAACTCTTTGCATATTTCTTACATCTTTTCAAATGCAAATAATGAATATTCTTGCTTTTCATCACAACCATAAGGTAAAAAGGGATAATGAATAACTGCAAGTTTCTTACTCTGATAAAAATACCCATCAGAAACACTAGATTTAAATTCCATATTTGATTACCAAATTATATCAGAAGCAAGGTACCAGAGAAAGTTCAGATTGTGTAGCCATTACTGCAAGACCAGGGGCATCTATGTGCATGCTGCCCTGTATTTTGTACTTACGGTCAAGTTTCCAAGATATATTAATTTAGCATTCTTGTATTTCAGAGACATGTTGCCTAGCAGTTTTGTAAAACTCAGCCTGAGGTGCTGCGGATTAAGGTTGCAGCTCCTCAGGGCATTTTGGTATGTGGACAACATAGAGCACATGAATATATCCACTGAAATAAATAGAAGTGTTGACACGATTGAATTTACAAACTTCTTGTAATCCTGAAATGAACGGGCCTCTGAAATCACTCATCATGTCAGGTTTTGTCTTTATTTTCTGCTAAGGAAAAAAGGCAAAATAAAATATGGCTTTTGGAGTGATTCTTGTGACAGAGGTACACAGCTTTCTAATCAGTTATTATTGTTCTCTCTATAGCACCGCCTTGGGTGGTTATGAACCAAGGACAGTCGTTTCTGTCTGGTGTGTCTGAAACACACTAAAGATGTGCTTCTTCTATTGCACTGTACAACCCTGTCTGACTGCTGGGACTGTTCCTGACAGTGTACCCCACATGTCAGAGCTTACTTCAGAAATAACATAAATAATTATTTACCCCTGGAAATAGGCTATAAGGGAAAAGCATTCACTTGGTCCATTATGTCTAAATGGCTGAGACAGGCAGAAGTTCATGAATGAGTTGTCAGACATGAGTTGGGTAATAAATGCTAGTTCTAGGAAATAAATGATGATTTATAAAACTGAAGTACATTTTAATTCTTTCGGTCTATTGGTAGTTGGCAGTCTTTTTTACTTTCATTTACACAATGCTCAAGGAACTATTTCTGAGCTTGACAAGGGGGAAAACTACTAATGAGAGTAAGACATTCAGTCTCAGCTTCTGTAAAGATCCTACTGTAACTGTTGCCAGAGCTGGAAACACCAGCTCTCCTCAGTCTTGCTCCAGCCAAACTTTGATTTAGTGAGGGAGAGCTTTGCAGCTTTTTCTAACATTCCTCCCTCCCCACTGATATTCCCTCAGACAAGTTGCTGCTTCAGATATGAAAGCTTTTTCAAGAATAGGGATGATTCTAAGAGTGGTGATGAAGGAATTCTGTCCATCACCATCTGACAAGGACATGTGCCGCCTGGCAAATGTGACCATCCTACAGAGGCTGTTGAGGTGGCTTGAGGTCTAAACAG
>NW_008584870.1:0-12643 GCF_000691845.1 Merops nubicus
CGGGAACGGCGACCTGCTCCGGTGAAAGGCCGTGTCAGCACTTCCCCGGCAGCTCTTTCTGGTTTATCGCCTTTTTATGGGATAGGCATTCACCTCTGGCCCGGAAAGGACTTACAGTGTGTCGTTTCTGCTAAGGCAGGAGCTTTTCAGAACACTACATCGGGTTCATTACGGTGGCAAAACAGCCACGGTGCTGTTCTTTTGTTCGCGGGGGAGTTAAGGCTTATCTCTACAAAAGCGAAGCACATCACAGTGTCTCATTGTCTGAATGAAATAAAAGAGATGTTGCCGTTTTGGTAACTGGAATTTAAAAAAAAAAAAAAAAAAAGAGGAAGCTTTCTGATGGCTAAATGGAGTTTGCAGCCCCTGTGGAGGGCTCCTGGGTCAGGGGCTGTTCAGACCTGCAGGGATGTGGAGGCTGCAGAGTGTGCAGGAGTGTGCATTCCTCCTTGGGCGCTGGGGTGAGGAACTGGAAAGTGAAACTGAGGAGTTTTCATTCTGCACTTTGCTCGGGTGAACTCAAAGCCAGTGCATTTGAAAACCTGCACTGTCGTGCTGCATGGAGGGCTGTGATCAAATAAGGTAACGTTTGGCCTGTAGCTCTGCAGAGTGTTTCTCTGTAGATGAGAATGAAGTTTTAAACACAATTTGTTGTAGCAATGAGCTCAAAAGCTGTGCTTCTGTGGAGCTGTTCAGGTTTGCTTTGTTTTGTAGGCCAAGTTCATTTCTGAGGTGACAGTGAGCTGCCAGCAGAGACTTCATTGTGCTCAAAGTCCCTACACTCCAGACCCTAAAAAGACACACCTAAATCTTGCTAATGTTACTCTTGGTTTACCTGCATGATCTCCAGAGAGGAAGCCACTGCTCTTGCCTGCAGGCCTTCCTCACTTTTCCTTGAGCTGGTTGGCAGTCTCGTGCTTCATCCAGCTTTGGGAGATGTTGAACAGCAAGGGCTCTGCTGCTGTGCCTGCAGCTGGACGTTGCTTACAGGGGATGAATTTCAGTACATCTGTGGTGACTGCCTGAACTGTTAGATAGGAGAAGCCTTTTCCCCAGCTCAGAAGACTTTTTGATGAATTGTTTGAGGGACTCTCCTTGTTCCTGTTAGAGTAGTTCCACTAGCTGTGATGTGCACAGCACTGGTGACCCTTGTCATGGCTCATGACATTAAGGATTGATTTGACATGCTTAAGCTGTCTCTGGTGCCATGGGTAACTAAAGATAAACCAGCATTTTGTACTGTGCTTTCCATCTGTGGGTCACAGTCTGGGTCTCTGAGGACAAGTACACAGGTAGTATCTACTGGAGGTGATTTGGTGGGAAGCATCTGGTCATCTGGATTCACAGGCGCCACCTTATACACCTTAGATGTTATCTGCTCTGCCTCTTGCCTGACCTTTACAGCAGGTGGATACCTTATTGTCCTTTGGCCCTTTTGCCATAACCTATTTGGTGTGGTAACTGAGTATTTGGACCCAAAACTTGGGTTTTGGTTCATAACTACTCAAGGTGGCCGTGATGCAGCGAGGGGTTTCCACTGCTTCCTTGTGTGCAGCTCAGAAACATCATCCTCTTCCTCACTGATAACGAAGGAGAAAACTCAGTGGTCTCCTTTCACAGGGTAACTGCTTTGTGCTGCTGCTGCTCTTTTTGACCCAATTAATTCAGGCTTCCAGATATGTAACAGCAACACGTTTTAAAGGTAAAGAAGTGCTCTGTGTGTGCTGAGGAACTCCACAAACACTAAATGTCTCAGGATACATTCTCTGTTATCACTGCAACATCCATAGATGCTCGTTTCCTACTGACTTGAAGGGAAGCTGGGATTTTTTCTCATGTTTGTTTTGGTTTTTTTTTTACCATGTTTCCTACTGACTTTAAGTGAAGCTGGGATTTTTTCTCATTTACATGTTTGTTTTGGTTTTTTTTTTACCACTAACTGGAAACATCTTGTAGCCACTTCTACATCCCTATCCTTCAAATCAAACTTAGCTGTACTGGGTTTGTGTGGAGGAGTGTGGCGTGCCCTTTGTGAAGCTGTTTCCTGAATTTCCCAAGCTCTCCAGCTCTTGGTGTCTTCAGTTGCTCCCTGGCTTATCGAGCTGATGACTTTTTGCCAAGTTTGTGTGAACGTGCCTTTGCCCTGTAGGGCTTTCCAGTTTCACAAGTGTATTGTTTCTGTGTGTTCTGTGGCATGCAGGAGTGATTTTTTTTTGGGTCATCCCTCTCTTAATTGCTGCTGCTTGCCCTGGACACTCTTTTTCTAAGAATATCTTGTCAGAGTGCCTTCATAAGTACTCTGTGGCCCTTGGGAGCAAGAGGAAGGATTTGGCATTCAAATACTAAATATAAGTCAGTTAAAGTTTTACAGATTGATCTGCATGTGTTCATTCTTTTAAAATTCCAGTTGTTTGCATTCTTCACTGAAAAGCAAATGGCACTGCTTCCAAATGCTTCAAAAAATGTGGTGTGTCCTGGAAGTAATGCCACAGTTACTCCTCTTTGTACTGAGCAGAGTTGTTGGAGTAGAACAGGGAGGGAGGGGGTAGTGGAGTCGAGTTGCATTGCTGACCATGGGAACGCCTGCCTGCTTGCCTGCAGTCATTGTTAATTATTTGTAACTCAAACGAGCCTGGAATCACTGACCACTGTTTCTCCTGTGGGATTGGAAAAGCTGTTTCTGCTCCATGAGACAGCCTGGCCAGAGAATCAGTTGCTAGAGAAGTTGCTCGGACCTGTGAAACTGGGTTTGGGACCTAAAACCTCCCAAACCTGCTTGGAGATAAACAAAGTTCCTGATGGCAGGGTATGGGAGCAGTAGTCTGTCCTGGATCACTTAGTTACTTCAGTTGGCTTCTTTTGGAATATCCAGAAAGTGGATCAGTGTGGTTGTCACAGAGAAGTCTGACCTCCAGCTGACCACTGCAGGTGTGGTAATAATAGTAAGGGCTATTTCCAGACCTTTGTTTTCTTGGAAGAGGCGTTGAACTAGTACTAATACAGGGAGTGGGGCATCTGTAGGCTTCAGTCCCTGATTCAGTGTGTGCCCTTCTCTCACTTGTGTTTCTGAATATGTCAGGCTTTAACAGTTTGGAAAAAAAAGGCTTCATTATTCAGGATCTTCTGACACTTTGATATCTTGACTTCAGAGTAAGGTATCAAGGTGCAGCTAATTAAATATGCTACAGTGTGGTCTAGCTGAACTATTGACTTCAGTGTAAAGCTTGTGAGAGAGACTGCAGAAAGGTCAAAGCTGGAGGAGAAAACTTACTTTAACACTTTTACAGGTAAAATGACAATGATTAAATTCTTTTACTTAACTTTTCTCATGAGCTATTGGAAAATGATTTCTTTTTCTCAGTTCCTCTCGGTGTAGATGCAGCATTCTCCAAGAAAAACATTCTTGCTGTCTACTTGGAAGTTCCTTGTTCTGTCCTGGAAAAAAAAATGCAGTACAAGCAAAATATCACAAGTACCTTTGTAACTAGAATAATTCTTGTGCCTTGTTCACTCAGCACGTGTTAATTGTGGTGGGAGGCACATGGTACCAAACAGCAATTCGGATGCGTGTCGATGATGAGAGGATGACATGTCTGTTTATTAATGCATGACACACGACTGAAGTCTGGTAGCTGTTGTGAAGTATCCAGCAAGCAGAAAAAGCCACCTGGAAGCTTATTTTGTGGCAAGATGTCAAGTGTTTTGAACTCCTGTTAGGGATGCCCAGGTTTCTTGATTGTTCCTCCTTGGTATGGCCAAGTATTTGTGGTCTTGTGCAGAAGGTTTAGCTTAAGGATGAAAGCTTTGTCTTTAAGAACACCAAAATGAAAACAAAACAAAACCCCACAACTAAATAAATCCTTGTCTCAGGGTACTTTGGAAGTTAGGAAAACCAATGAGCTCTGTAGTGTATCAGACAGGTGTTTATGATGTGCTGAGGTGTTTGTAGCATGTCATGTTTTCCTTCTTCCCTGCACTTGTTAGGCCTGCATCATCTCAGCCTTGTTGTGCTTGGATTTGCTGAGCTGATCAGATAGTTTCTTTTGAAGGAACATGTGCCTTCAAATGAAGAGAAGCAAGGCAACGACCTCATTTCAACACCTCTCTGCTACAGACACTTGGGAGGTGAAACAAGAAGGGAGCAGCACACATTCTGCATGTAAAAGGCTCTGTCCTCTGCAGTTGGAGAAGTCTAGAAAAAAATGAAAACACCTCAGATCAAACATTTCATTTGGAGTTGGGGTTGAAAGGTGTCGCTGTGCAACTTCTGCTGTTTTCAGTTAACCTCTGAAAACCTTGTGAATACCTCCCCATGGTATGAAACCCATGGAATTTTTATTGATACTCCTTGCAGGTCCTTGTTACTGTGTGTGCAGCTTGGCCAAACCCCAGCCCTGAAGAGCAGGAGAAGGAAGGGCTGCTTGGCTTTGTGCTGAACTCCAAAACTGCTCCTGCAAGGTCAGGCTGAGGTAGCAAGACTCTTGATTTTTTTTTGAGAGAGAGCGTGCTTTGATAGTGATTAAATTGCTGTTTCCTTTCATAATGATTGCTACTCATGGCTTTAAACTGGAATGTTTATAATCAATCGTGTAAAATAATTAAGAAAACAATTAGCAAAAAAGTCTTGTCTCCCAGTGATGGTGTTCCCTAAGCACTTCATGATACAGAAGACAATTAACTAGCTTTTAGTGAACACCTTCCTCCCAGCTTCTGACTTGGCAAATTAAATGCCTTACTCAGGAAGTGGTTGTGGCCATTATAGCAATTAACTGCAAAATAAAGTATTCAAGGTCAGTTTTGAGGTATGTTACAAAGGGAAGCTGAAGAGAGTTGGGGGGTTATCTCCTGCTGTTTATTGTTGTGATGTAAAGCTAAAGAATAACTGAATGCACCAAGTTTGCTGCAGCTTGCAGGGGGCACCAGCCAAGCTTCTAGTGGTGGCAGTGTGAAGCACCAGCTCCTGAAAAACCCATCAGAGAAAGACAGACTCAGCTTCAAGGTGTTCAGGTGCTCTGGAGAGTGTCTTGTGCTTCTGAATGCAGATGTTGGAAACAGCAAATCTAAAACTTTGCTTCTAATGAGGGGCGTAAGTGAAAGGTTTGAGTTAAATATCAGAGGGATAAAACTAAGTATGAATTAAATAACGTATATATTTAAACACTGGTTGTGTATAGAACATTTTCTGCAAAAGCCCAAAAATGGAACAAAAAAGTTTAGGTGTATTCTTAGTTCTGGGTGCTTAAGAGAGAACATCTCTGCCCTGTGCAAGCAGGGATTAATGTTGAAGACACTAAGTCGTGGTCTTAGGGCCAGGATTACTGCTCCTCATCTGCACCATGAGTGGTGTCTTCTGGAACTGCACAGAGCTTGCTGCCTGTCACAGCAGTTGGAGCCTGGCTTTGGGAGAGACCTTTGATTTTCCTCCCCCCCAGTAGCATCTGTAGCCAATCTCCTAAGCCACGGTGCGACACTATGGAGAACACCCCTGAATGATGAAGCTGCAAGCACAGGGATGTTTTATTTCTTTGTGCTTTTTCAGGTGTCCCACAGGCTTTCTGGAGCCTGCACCACAGCTAGAGCGTTTGCTCTTTTTACACGTGTGGACGACGTCTGTCTAATGATTCAGCTATGAGGTTTCAAGGAATAGGAGAAGCACTGACCATGTTTTTAAAAGAAGTGAAAGGGAACGGCTCTTCCTGCAGCTGCCTCGCCCTTGTGTGTTCCGCGGCTGGGGCGGAGCCGCTGCAGCACCCTGGACAGCGCCCGGGCCGGCTGCGGGGGGACGGGATGGGATGGGATGGGATGGGCCGGGCTGGGCTTTGCCGAGCCGTGTCTCCTCTGCCTCTGGGGTTCCACTCGCTGAGGCAGTGGAACTTCCTGGAAAAGGCCAAAGGATTGAGAGGAAAAGGTGACAGCCCGTCAGCAGAGTGACCGTGCGATGGCTGCGGTTGGAGGATGCCTGAACCCCGTGGGGTCCTGTGTGAGAGGGAGGATATACCTCTGCTGTATAGAATCACTGTGGTTGGAAAGGACCTCGAGGATTATCAAGTCCAACCTTCCTCCCAATATCTCCCTGACCACTAGACCACAGCCTCAAGTGCTCCATCTACTCGTTTTTTGAACCCCTCCAGGGATGGTGACTCCACCACCTCCCTGGGCAGCCCCTTCCAGTGCCTGGCCACTCTCTCAGGGAAGAAATTCTGCCTAATATCCAACTGAAACCTCCCCTGGGGCAACTTGAGGCCATTTCCTCTTGTCCCATCATCAGTAATTGGGAGAAGAGACCAACACCAGCCTCACTACTACCTCCTTTTAGGTAGTTGTAGAGAGCAGCAAGGTCTCCTCTCAGTCTCCTCCAGACTGAACACCCCCAGGTCCCTCAGCTGGGCTTCCTCAGGCAGTTTTCCAGCCCTCTCACCAGCCTCGTTGCCCTTCTCTGGCCCCGCTCCAGCCCCTCCATGTCCTTTTGATCCTGTGGTCCCACTCAGGGTGGGGTCTCACCAGTGCCCAGCCCAGGGGCACCATCCCCTCCCTGCTCCTGCTGCTCACACCCTGTCTGACCCAGGCCAGGAGGCCGTTGGCCTTCTTGGCCACCTGGGCACACGCTGGCCCGTGGTCAGTGGCCACCAGCACCCCCAGGTCCCTCTCTGCCCTGCATTACTGCTGTGCCAGGTTTGAGTAGAGCCCTCTGACTCCCCAGAGTTGTGGTGGTTGTGACATCAGAACGAGTGAAGTACTCAGTACCCTTAGTGTTGACTTTGAGGATAAAATAGTCTTGACAGTCTCCTCTGTTGGTGACAATTTGTCACCAAAATATGTACTGACTATTTTGCATCTGGGTTAGACAGTCTGTCTAGATGATGTCTTCCTGAGTGGTGGTTACTAAATACTGGAGAAACAACTGCTGTGTTGACTCACATGGGAAATAATTCTGAGGAACACTCTATCCATAGGACACTTGGTCACTTGACTGGTTTTGGATCGTTCTTCTGAAGCTGGAGGGTTCAAGTTCTAGCATATGTATGAGACTATGGCAGCCAATTGTACAAAGAGATTGGGTTTTGTGCTTTTGATTTCTTTATTTGTTTTCTTAATGCAATACTAAACTGCTAAATACCCTCCCCTTATTCCATAAAAGGTTGTCTTGAGGTGTAGATGAGGGAATGTGTTAGGGGCTTGGGGCTTTCTGTTAAACTCCTGTGTTATGAAAGCTGCAGTATTTCTGGAAACATTTCCTCATGCTCGTGTGTGTAAGTCAAAAAAGTGCCTAGAATGTGAAATTTGAGCACAGCAGGTAATGTCACAACATCTGAATGCTGACCTTCTTATAAACAGTTTTTTGGGATACACTTGTCTCCTGCACCTACAGTTTCACTCGTACATCATCTTTGTCTTTTTAGAAGCTAACATGGATATTATTGATTCCTAAAGTAGTGTTCATGACTGACTACTGTTTTCTCCTAACTAATCATCTCACATGTTGCACACATCTTTTTTTTTGTCCCAGGAAGTGGATTTGGAAGAAAGACTTGGCGAGTTGGATCTTAGAAGTGATTCAGATATCCCTGATGTTCCTCCACCAACAGACAGCACTCCAGAAATCCTCAAAAGGGCTTTGTCAGGCTTGTCTGCCAGGTACAGTAAAACAAATAGCTCCCAAATCTCAGAGCTGCTGGCTAAAATTCTTAGAGATTATGTTGCAGTTGTGACTCTTACACGTTGCACTGCAGGTTTTACATTTCACACGATGCACATGAAAATTCAAGACTAGATTTTTCCTGGATGCCACTGAAATGCTTTGAGATAGTCTGTTCAGTGCAGCATGGTTCTGCATATGCCTGAAGATCACGTTGCATGCATCTGTTAGTGAACTGCTGCAATGTTTAACTCCAGTTGACATAAACCTTTGCCAATGGTCTGAGCATCACAATAAAGTAGGCTAGAAAATAACTACTGGGTTTGATACCCACAATAACAATTTCTAGGGGTTATCATGGACTGTTTTCTTAGATCCAAGGTTAAAGGAGGTGACATCTGTGTGTAAATGGAAAGGGAAGAAGTGTAAACTCTGTGGATGAGCTTTGCTGGCTTTTTGTGACAGAATTTCCACTTCTAAATATTTTTTTCTTTGCAGCTCAACATAGCTTTTGTCTTCATACCTGTTAAAGCAGTGTTTACTTTTTTTCTGCCCTAGGTTTATGCCTCCAGCCCCTGTTGACAAGAGCTTAAGGGCTAGCAAATGCAGGGTGGTGTGGATGTGTGTAGACAGTCACAGGGACCTGCATATCACTGGAAGCTAATGAATAAAGTTCCAAGTATATTTTTTAACACAGTCTCATTACAGTGCTTGATCAGTCAAACCCTTTTGGAGGTGGCAATTTGCTTTACATTTTTTTTCACTAATGCAATGAAAGAGCATCAAGGTGTGTGATAGATCACATACCAAAAAACTACCTAGTGAGATGAATGTCCACTCAACTAACAAACCAAGCAATACACAATGTACATTTTAGATGCAATTTAGGTCTTGCAAGAGTCAGAAGTACCTTCAACACAGACTATGATTAAAAACTTCCAAATCCTTGTTAAAAAACTTGTTCTCTGTTAGGTATTTCCAACAGCAGTGCAAAACTGGTTCTTTGAGTTGCTTCTTTTCTCACCTCTTGTCTGTTCCTTTTGTGATGTCTGGGAGCTATAAATGTATTTTTTCCAGGTTTTGAAAACCACGTTTCTAAACTGCAGCAGCTGCAAGCAGAATGTTATATTCCCTCCTGCCATCACATTGCAAGGGGTATCTAGCTCCTGTCACTTTGAGAGTTCTTGTGACCATGTTAATGTTGTGGAATTCTCAGGTCAGCAAGTCAGACTTGTTCCAAAGGGCACTTGCATGGTGGTACCTCAAAGCCTGCAACGAAGGTGTGCAGGAAAAACCTTTCTTGTTTCAGGTGGTTGAAATTCTTTATTGGAGTGTTTGCACAAAGTTTTGGGCTCATGCCCAGAAAGACACTGAGGTGCTGGAGTGTGTCCAGAGAGGTGTGTGTAGGGCACAAGTCTTACAAGGAGCAGCTGAGGGAACTGGGGTTGTTTAGCCTGGAGAAAAGAAGGCTCAGGGGAGACCTTATCACTCTCTACACCTACCTGAAAGGAGGTTGGAGCAAGGTGGGTGTCAGTCTGTTCTCCCAAGAGTGGGAGGGCAAGAGGAAATGGCCTCAAGTTGCACACCAGGGGAGGTTTAGGAAAAATTTCTTCACAGAAAAGATTATCAAGCATTGGAACAGGCTGTCCAGGGAAATGGTTGAGTCCTCATCCCTGGAGGTATTTAAAAGACATGTAGAGGTACTGCCTGGGGACATGGTTTAGTGGTGGCCTTGGCAGTGTTAGGTTTACAATTGGACTCAATCATCTTGGAGGTGTTCTCCAGCCTGAACCATTCTAGAACAGGAATTGCTCGTCTGCTTTCCTTAGGTAGCCCCAGGCAGCTGCAGAGGGCTACAGGGGGAGGAGTACAGCTGCCTTGACTCATCACCCCTCACTGGCACCTCTCCCTGCCCTGGTTCCAGTGCTCACAGCAGCACAGGATTGCTTCAAGGGATAACTGTCTGCTTGACAAAACAGGCACCTGGCTGCTCTGAAAAGCTGGTGATCATCTGTTCTGCTGGCTGTTTTGTCTGTTACTCCTCAAAGAATCATGTGCTTCTTACCTGTTGGTCTTTCTTTCATGTGTCCCCACCAGTCCTGCTGATCCTGTGATGCTTTTTGAGGGTCCTGATGTAGTTTTACTGCAGCTTCAATATGAGGTTAATCCATTGAACTGTGAATGGCAGTGAGGGTGGGGGAAGAAGCAAAGTGGCTAACTTTAATTTCTTTTATTGTATATCCTGTTTAGTTGGATAATTGGTTGGTTCTGTGTTTCTTGCTGTGTTTTAGTAAACAGAAAGATTTCTGGAACTCGTAACTGTTTCTAATGCACTTTAATCTCCAGTTAGTAAAGGAAGTGAGATTTATTTTCATTTCTAAATGCTTGCTTTTTATTATTTATTTGTTTCTTTTTAATAGATGGAAAAATTGGTGGATTCGTGGAATTCTCACTCTAGCTATGATTTCTGGTTTTTTTCTGGTCATATACCTGGGATCATTTATGCTGATGCTCCTGGTAAGTTTGTTTAAATACATCCTGCCATGCAAGGGTTACCTGGTAACTGAATGTGCCTAAGACAGCTAGAAGCAAATGCAAAGACAATTCAGAGCAATTTCTCTCTTCTTTGTCTAGGTGTAAATACTTTTGAAAAACACTGAGCAGATTCTCAGCTGGGCCTTGTGGGTTAAGGACTTCTTATATACTGTATTTTTTTTTTACAGTAGGAATTAAAGTATTTCTAAGAAGTTGAATGACCATTGACTTGAAGTTTACTATTGTCATCTGTTTCCTCGTCCAGTTCCCATCACCTACTCTTATATTCTTCAAAGTTTGTTTTTTTAAAAAAAACAGAACAACAAAAACCCCTCAAAAACAAGGGGGAAAAAAAAGAGAGAAGAGTTTAATTCCTGAGGCTGAGGAAGGCAGACAGCTCTGGCTGTCTGTGACCAGCACTGAAAGGCTTGTCCCAGGCATGCTCCATTAACTCCCTGCTCTCGACAGAGCTGCCTGCTGCCCGTGGGTTTCTCTGGGCAGTGGAGCTAGATCCTGTGCAGGGGGCAGACATAAAGGGCATTTTCAGGTCATGAAGTGAGGCAATAAGAAAAATTATGATGATGATAATAGTAATAATAATATTTATACACCGTGCATACCCAGTCAGCCTTTACTGCTTCTTTTCATCACTTTTATTGCAGATGTTCTTATTGAATAATTGTTTAATTATCTTTCCCAGTCATTCCCAGCAGGCAGGGGTGTGGCTTCTAAAATACTGAAATTGGTACTTCTGGGTAACTGCCTTGATTTTTTCACTCCAAGTTTAACTGTCAGAACATGCCTTTACTTTTTTCCTGGCCTCCTGTGAAACACCTTTTGGATTGCACTCAATGAGTCATTTAGGTTGGAAAGGACCTTTAAGATGATTGAGTCCAATTGTAAACCTAACGCTGCCAAGGCCACCACTAAACCAGGTCCCCCAAGGACCACATCTACAAGTCTTTAAATACCTCCAGGTGCAGGGGCACACTCACTTCCCTAGTCCTGCTGGCCAGGATGCCATTGGCTGCCTTGGGCACACACTGGCTCATGTTCAGCTGGCTGTTGACCAGCACCCCCAGGGCCTTTCTCGCTCTCCCCGGCCACTCTTCCCCAAGCCTGTAGCATTGCCTGGGGTTGTTGTAACCCAAGTGCAGGACCTGGCCCTTGGCCTTGTTGAACCTCATTCCACTGGCCTTCAGCCATCGATCAAGCCTCTCCAAGTCCATCTGAAGAGCATTCCTACCCTCAAAGAGATCAAGAGTCCCACCCAACTTGGCATCATCTGCAAACTTACTGAAGGTGCACTTGATTCCTTCATCCAGATCATTGATAAAGATATTAAATGGAACTGGCCCAAACACTGAGCCCTGTGAAACACCATTTGTGACTGACCACCGACTGGATTTAACACCACTCACCACCACTATTTGGTCCTGGCCATCCAGAAGTTTTTTTACCCATCCAGGCCATGAGCAGCCAGTTTCTCCAGGAGAAACCTCTGGGAAATGGTGTCAAAGGCTTTACTAAGGCCCAGGTAAACAACATCCACAGCCTGTCCCTCATCCACATTAGCGAGTCACCTTGTCATAGAAGGAGATCAGGTTGGTCAAGCAGGACATGCCTTTCATAAACCCATGCTGACTGGGCCTGATCACTTGGATGTGCTTTGTGGTGGCACCCAGGATGATCTGCTCCATAACCCTCCCTGCCCCTGAGGTCAGACTGAGAGGCCTGTAGTTCCTCAGACTGTCATTGGGGCCCTTCTGTAGACTGGTGTCACATTTACCAGCTTCCAGTCAACTGGGACCTCTCCAGTGAGTCAGGACTGGTTGTAGATGGTGACACGTGGCTTGGTGAGCACTTGTGCCAGCTCCCTGTGGCTGCACCCCATCCAGCCCACAGGTCTGTGTGTGCCTTGAGTGGTGCAGCAGGGTGTTAATCGTTTCTTTTTTGATTGTGGGGTCTTCATTCTTCTCCCCATTCCCTTCTTCCTGGTCAGTGGTCTGGGCACCCCAAGAACCACTGAAGACCAAGGCAAAGACTACATTGAGGACCTTGGCATTTTTCTTATCCTTTCTCACTGTTTCCCCTGTGCATCCAATGAAGGATGGAGATTCTCCTTAGCTCTCCTTTTGTTGGGAATGCATGGAAACACTTTTTTTCTTTGGCTTTTATGGCAGTAGATGAAGTTCAAGCTGGGCTTGGGGCTTTCTGATGCTCTCCTTGTGTAACCTCACAACATCCTTATAGTCCTCCTGATTTCCCTGTCCCCTCTTCCAAAGGTCTGAACCCCACCTTTTCTCCCTGTATTGCCTTGAGAGGCTGGAATGCTGTTTCACCAGTGTTAGGTTCCTTATTACACTCTCTGCATCTGAATGAGCTGGGTTTGTATTTCCTGTTCTCAGGTGAATGACACAACAAACTGGTAATTTGTTCTTTCAGTGCTGCAGGTTTTCCTTTTTTTTTTGT
>NW_008584871.1:0-29183 GCF_000691845.1 Merops nubicus
CCTGTAACATTCACTTTGTCGTGGTTACAGGGCAGTCTGCACTTCTTGCCTCAGAACACTGGATGTTTAGGTCATATATTCTTGTTTTTATTCCTCAGAAGGATTTTAAGACTGCTGTTTTTAGTGCAGGCCTTATTCTTGGTGTCAAGTTCATCATGCTGACTGGCCTGATAGCTGCGAGTGGTTTTGGATGGAGCTGTAAAACCATGAAAGCTATTGCTTTAAAATGCCAAATATTTAGGAAGAGATCAATTTTAAACTGTCTTAACAGATATCCTATACTGTCGTAGAGGTATCAAGTCTAAGGGTTCCTAGGGATAAACTGTGATTTCTGCCTTCAGCTGTCTTGTATGACTGAAGGCTTTTCATCTGCAGCAGTGTTTCAAAAATCTCTACAGGAATTCTTTACTGGTGTTGGAATGCTCACACCAAACTAGTTAGAGACAGGCTTAGGAAAGGATCAGCCACAGGCATGGGACTTGGGAGCACAGGGAATGAACTGGAGTGCTGAAGGAATTGCCACTGTTAAATGGCTAGGAAAGAGCATGGTTGGAAATAAAGCTAAAGACTAGGAAATTGCAAAGTTACTATCATCAAACAGGATGTGGGGGAAGCAAGCAGGACTGGACTGGTGTGAGGGAAGGTAAGAACTAGAGCAGGCAGGAGAAAAATCAAACTTATGATCACAGCTGCAGGTGAAGACAATTCCTCCTGTTAAATCCTGCTCGTGTGCTGGGTCTTGGTCTGTTAGCACATGTATTTGATAATGGCCACATTGCCCAGATGGCATCTGGCCAGCCTGATGCTTCTTTGGATCTTTGGGGACCTGTGCAAGACAAGGTCCAAGTCTTTTGATCTTCTTAGAGACATGATGTTATGTTTGCGTGTGACTTGGTCTCAAACAATTATTTTTATTTGGCATAATAGGATTTTCTTCTATTTGTCATAAGTTTAAAATAGTACTCAGCATATGTATGACATGGGATTTAATTGATTGGTCTTCTACTGCTGTCAGCCAGGGTCATCAGCCAAGGTGGAGCACTTCAGGATGAGTAGAGGGACTTTGAGAGTGGTTGAGTTTTTGGGGAAGGGGGCATGGAAAGAAGATTCTTTCAGTCCTCAAAAACTTGCAAAAATAGCATGATCCTGGAGTGCTGTAGATGCAGTAGCTGTAGCCCAGGAATGTATATGATTATTAGCTTGAGATTCATATTTGTAATGGCTATCCTAAAGCAGTGAGGAGGGAGGGGAGAAAAAACCAATCCATTTCTTGGTGCTAATGGAAACCCAGGTCAAAGTAGTGTAAATAAAAAATAGATGGAAAATGTAGAACAGGCAGAAAAGCTTGAGATTCATATTTGTAATGGCTATCCTAAAGCAATGAGGAGGGAGGGGAGAAATGCTACATCTGAAAAAACCAATCCATTTCTTGGTGCTAATGGAAACCCAGGTCAAAGTAGTGTAAATAAAAAATAGATGGAAAATGTAGAACAGGCAGAAAATAGGTCTAGCTTAATTTTTTTTTTTCCCAAATAAATGATAAATGTTTTGTTTCCAAAAGCTATATTTTGGGGGGGGGAAAAAAAAAGGCCATAAGCACTGTCTGCAATGTGTTAGAAATTGCCAAACCATCAAAACTACTTACTCCACTACTCCAATGCACTGGATGTTCTTGGG
Source organism: Merops nubicus (assembly GCF_000691845.1). Taxonomy (NCBI): domain Eukaryota; kingdom Metazoa; phylum Chordata; class Aves; order Coraciiformes; family Meropidae; genus Merops; species Merops nubicus. The sequence goes on from NW_008584871.1 coordinate 1,678, forward strand.
TGAGAAGGATCTAAACAGTATTTTGAGAGGGGCCTTGAAAGAATTTGGAAGAGCAACTGATATCGGATATAGTCCCAGTTTGTGTTTTCTTGTATGGTAAGCCTGTTACAAACCTGAAAGAACTTAAACTTCCACGTGGCAAGAATAGGCATGCTATGCTCATTGATGTTTAACTAGTGTCTGAAGCAAATGCAAATGAGTCTGACAATTTTGGGATGTTCTCACTTCCCCAGAAGTGACAAACACAATGGATGTGGTATTACTGAGGAGCTTTCCAGGTAACTGCAACCCAAAAGAATTAGGGAAATTCCAGAGCTGAGAGGGTGAATGGGGACTTGCTTCTTCCATCTCCCTCCCTCCCTCCCAACAGCTGGTTTGAATTCAGGCAGCCCTAGGAGAACAAGTAGAGAAAAAAAAAAGATCTGTGAACTGAGATCCTGATACAAGAAATAGAGCAGAGATAAAGCAAGAACCTGCAGTTTAGGGTAAACCAGGTTGTACTGAACTTCAGCTTTAAGATTTAGAAAATAAACAAGATTAAATTAAGTTTGGTGATAACTTTGCAACTATATCCCAGACAGATACCTAGGAGGCTGCTGGCCTAAACTGTTAATCAAACCTAATAATCTTAACCCTATTTAATAGGTCAATAGGGAGAAAGACTAGAAGCCTATTTTGCAAATAGACCTTTCCCTTCAAATTTTAGTTATAGGCAAAGATACTCTTAAAATGCTGGTGGGCACAAAGGATGAATTAATTTAATTAATTACATTTGTGAACTTGACTCCATATTCCTGAAGTAAATTTCTTAAAATTGGTTTTTGTGTTTTGGTATGTAACCAAAGCTTTTACCTAGACTGTTACTGTGTAGGGTTTTTTTGGGCCTTCTTTAGAAATTTTAATCACAGTACAGATTTTTTAGTGAGAGGACTGTAGGATCCTTCCTCCCTGTTAGATTCATGCAGTGTAGCACTCAGATCCTGTGATGGAAATTCCCTTTCCTCTATGCCCTGTGGTTCTAGACATCCCTGGATATGGCCAAGTGAAAGTGTGCCTTTAAGTGTATATACATACTTTACTCCTAATTGTTCCTGAGCTATAAATGACCATTCAGCCTGAATTTTAAGAATCTAAATATGTGCCACGTGCTTAGGTATTAATGGCCTTTATTTCAGCTGGGGTTGAATCTAGGAAGTCAACAGGTTTTACCTCTTCTTACAAACTGCCTTTTCCTGTAAGCACACCTAGGCAATTTGAGTTCTTTTTTGAGGCTTCTTGCCCTTTATACTCTTCTTATAGAATAGTTAGAAGTGCTTTTATTTACTCTGGTGTGTGTGAGGGTGGTTGTCCTGTAGTTTAGGTATTTGTGCAATAATGGAAATAAAAATTTCTAGTCTATTTTCAATGTCTAGTAATCTTCTACATTATTTCTCTTCAGGATGTTTCCAAAACTGTTTTCCATGCTTCAAATAAGTGGGTTTATTCTATGCTATTGGGATTTGAAAAACAAGAGAAAAGGTTTCCTTGTGTCTTCTTAATACTTCTGTAGTGTTACCAAACAAAAGAGCACCAGTTGTAATAGCAAATCTCAAGCACTTTCTTGGTGAATAAATAGATAAAGGAAGAACTCTGCAAGGAGAACCTGAAGAAAGACTCTCATATTTCTGCAGTGAATGGGGAGTATGATTGTTTGAAACAGGGATAGAAAAAAACTTGGCACATTCATTGATGAATGCCAAATTAAATAAAGGAAAAAACATAAAAGTTATTTTCGTCATCTAACCTACACTAGAGAAAGTCATAATCCCTAAATTTTGATGTAAATGGCTATACAAAATTCTGTACTGAATATTTTGAAATAAGAGGAGAAATGAGGCCTTGTTTCTTTTGAACTGTTGTAGGATTTTTTAGCTCATTTTTCTGTGGAGGGTGTTTTCCCCACCCTGAAAGTAAAATCAAACCAGAAACTGGCTTGCTCCTGAGGCCACAGTAGCTAACAAGTGGAAAATGCTATTAACTTATCAGTGAGAGAAGGCTCATTAAATCAGAAATGGGAAGTATTTTTGTTGTAAAAACTGCAAAGATGGCAACAGCTATTTTTTTCTTAAATTTAAGACTTTGTCCTGAAGATGCTTGACTGTGTGGATCTTTCCAAATCAGGTCTGTTCTGGTTTTCATCTAATTTAACCTAATTCCAAACAGTACTGAGAGTTCCCTTAAATAAGATATTCATACTTGCCAGCTATTCTCATCTCTCTCTTAATTTATTTGGGCTAATCTGATTCCTTGTAGTTACAGGAGTTTGGAGTTCACTCTTGAGAAAGTGGGCAAGAGGGAGTACTGTGGAGACAGGGATTTAAGTAGTAAGTTCTTTGGGAATCTGTTGGTAATGTTCATGAAATATAAGCCAAGATAACTCGTGGAGCTGAGAGATCCCTAGGGGTGGAGAATAGAATAAGTTATTTCAGGGCCTCTGTGACAGTTCTGTATGCTAAAGATACAAGGATATAAAAACCTTCTGTATGTTGTGTTCTTTGCTGTTTTATTTGTAGGCTAATTTAATCTGGAGAGTTCAGGTATATTTTTGATGTGTAAATTTAATGAACATGATCACTTGCCTATAAATTGTCAAGCATGGATTGTCAACTACAGAGCCACAAGCATTCTTGCAGGACCAAGTCTTTAGAGGAAAACATAATTACAGGATAAAAGCTCCCTCACAGTGTGTCGTGGTGTGTTTTAGTATTTTTTTTTTTTAACCTGTTTTTTGTGCTCCAGATTTATTATATTTTCCTGAATAACTATTCAGAGCCTAGAGTGGATGCTTAATTGTACACTGAAATTAATGGGTTCTGGATCTCTTTATAATCTGTCAGCATCCTTCAGTACAAACGTATCTGTTTACTCCCTGGCAAGAACAGCAGAGTAAAAAAATTGCCACTCAATTTGTACAAATGTCATGCTGTTTTTCTTGCTTTTGTCTGTCTTTCAGGAAAGTACCTGAGAATCTGTGCTTTCTGTTAGACTATAATACCTAATGAATTCTTCTCCAGAGCAGGGATATATTCCTGCATTGGAGCCAGAAGTTAGTAGTGTGTTGTGACTGTGATTCATAGCCCTCCTGGAAGATTTAGTGTAAGATGTAGAAAACTGAAGTCTTTAAAGCTGAGGCTAAACCACAAATCTTGTGCTGAGTTCACTTAATAAATAATAGGGCTGTTAATCAGTTACCATAAGGAAGCTTGTTTCAGCTAAGTATTGAAGGCGTGAAAAACTCTCCACTCTGTTTTGCTATAAAATCCCTTCAGCAGAAAATGAAAGGGAAAAACTTACTCCTTTTATTTTTTTCCCCAAAGCATAAGTGTTTTCAGAGCTAGCAGGTTGAACAGTTTGAGGACTAGGAAATTACAAGTTCCTTTCTTTGTTGTTCGTTGCTACGACTTTTGTTGGGAATTATGGATGCATAAGAACTGCTTCATGTGAGCACTTTGGTGGTTGAATCACACTGCCGACATTCAACCAACCATTCAGCTAAATCACTGTTTAGCCTTTCAATTGTGTCTTTTGGGGAAGAATTGCAGGTGGGAGGTAGAAAGTTCAGGGTAATTAGTTCCCTACTGTGTTGAAAACAAGCTCTATACTTATTTTTTTGCACTTGCCTCTGAAGTATAAACAGTTTATACTGTTGAAATGTTTTGGGAAAGCAGGGGAAGGTATTGGAGGAAGGATGTGATTTGTAGCTATTGAAACATTGTATTTAGTTAGTTGGAGAACTACTATTTCACTTCCATTTACACTTAATTGATTCAGCTCCAAAACTGATGGTAAACCAATGTATGGATCAATCTAATGCATGGGATTTGACATGCCCAATATCTTTATTTGCTTAGTGCCCCACGGAGGCTGAAGCTCTGCGGGTCTGCAGAACTTCTGTGGCAACACAGCTCTTCTGGGAGGAGGTCAGTGGGGGAAAGCTGTGAACCTGACTGGTAGCTGCTTCCAGCTGGCTTGCTGTTTCCCTCAGCCTCTTCCAGTTCATCTGGCTGCTGTCATCAGCTCTGCTGGGAAGGCAGCAGCCACAGAGAGAGGAGCTTGTGAAGGCTGGGGGTGAGGGGAGCACACAATACCGAGTTATGCTGACTTGTATTCCTCTTTCTTTTTCACAGCCTCTCCTGGCAGGTAAGAGCTTGGGTAGGTAGCTGCCAGGTACAAGAAGTGAGATGGAAATTGTGAGCAGAGCCAAGTATGGGAAGAAGCCTGGATCCTAAAACTGCCTGTGGTAGCTTTGAATGTAATCGTATGGGGACAGCTAGTTGAGAAGAAAAATCCCACTCAAAACATTTATGTATTTTCATCTGATGAGTATGTTACTGTATGACCTACTAAATACATAACTCATAATTGAGCTGACAGTGTTTTTAGTGAGAGAATGTACTGTTCAGCTGGGTTTTCCTGCCCTGTAATCCTTTCTGTCAGCCTCTCCATACTGATATTCAAGACATTTTGAACTTCTTGTCTGCTTTTGATGAAATTTGACAGAGCAGAAACAGTTCAAAGTTAGTTTTCCACAAGCTTCATGAAAATACGTGGGCAGACAAATCCATGTTCCCAGTTTACCCACTGTAGTGCCAGTTTAGCTGTATTACCACACAGCAAAAAAAAAACCTAACTGGGGGTGGAGAGCAGACAGGGTAAGTTCCAGTGCTCACAGAATGGCTTGCTTAATTATCACATGCTCATAAAACAGTTGTAGGACCAATCTTTGTTAAAGTTTACCAAAAAGAAAGTTGAGAGAACTCAGAGGCTCTGTCCAAAGATGTGAAGCATATTTAGGAAACAGAGGTTTTTTTGTTCCATTGGTTAGTTACTAGGACCTTGTGCCCAATGGGAATACATTACTCAGCTTCACAAACCCAGGGTTATGACATAGGCAGGGACCCCTTAAAAAGCCTAAAAAAAAGGGGGGGGGGGATTTTGGGATTTCATGGTCCTATCTGTGGACTTCTCTTCCTGTGGCTCTGCCATTGTAGAACCTAAGCCAATACCACCTATGGTCTCCAGACCTCTTCTGGGCAGGTCATGGTGCTTTGCAGCATGCTTCTGGGGAGCAGCTCTTCACTTTTTTTTTTCCCTGATGACTATTATTTAGAGAGAAATTAGACTGACATGAGGCTTTGCACGTTTATGACAATGAAATTTTATTATTTCCTTTAAACCTGCTGTAGGATGTTGTGAAAACTCTTCTGAAGGATATAGTTTTTCATTTGTTTTTATCCATAACAGGCTTTTGTGTCTTAAGAGTCACATTATGATTTCAAAGTAATAGAATCTTCCCTCGTGGTGTAGGATTTAAGCTCTTAATTTTCTGTCGTTTGATTTGTCTCTTTTAAGTAAAACAAATTTGATTGGAAAATTAAAGTTTCACCACTTCAGTTTAATAATTGGAGTGAATGTTATCCTAGTATATGGATTAGATATTTAAAATATGTAAAGGCAATATGTATATGGAATGTACAAGAACAGTAATAAAAATGCATTTTATGCTAAATGGGTAGGCTTGGAAACACCCTACTATACTCATTTGTTAATTGAGATGCAGATGTGCTTACCACCGAGCCTTTAGAAGATGAATAGTGTGTATTTACACTGTTCATAGTAGAGCCAAGAGCCTCTCTACAAACCAGAGAGCAAGTTTAAAAGTGCTTAAATGCATGGAAAAAAAAGGGAAAAAAAATGAGTGGTTTGCTTACTTTCTTTTTGGCCATTAAGTACTGATTGATAGTGCTGCTGCAATCCAGTCTGAGCTCTTCTGCCATAATACTACTAAGCATTACACTTGGAATTCTGAAAGGGTTTGGAATACTAGAAAGAATGGATCTGTTTTTGATAATTACTATATCAATAAATGTGATATTTTGATTAGTGTGTTTATGTGCCCATTTGTCAGGGAGAAAGATAAAAATTAACTGTAAAACTGGTCAGTAACCTGATATGTTTTCATAAAATACATTTGGGGTTTTTGTACACAGCTCTAAAATGGACAAGGTTTCTATATTACCTTTTAGGTTTGTTTTTTGTTGTGACTTAAATTACAATGACAGTTTCTACTTCTGGTAATTTGAGTTCAATTAATTTACTCAGTCTTCTGTGTTTTTTTGTGTGTGTGTGTGGTGGTGTTTTCTTTTTTTTTTTTTTTTTTTAAAACTTAAATGACCAATTTACATAAGACAATTAGATCTACCTGGTAGATTAAGGTGATCCCAAAATTTAGTTACTTGCTTAAATGATGGCTTTAAATTGTATTTGTAACCTTTCTGTTGAATGGACTTTTCTGTAGATTCTTGCTCAAAATTCTTAAATTGTATTTCCTTGAATTTGTGTTCAGAATCCTAATTTAAATGCTGTAGTATAAATGATCATTAAGGCACTAGGGTTTTATTGAACATGTTAATGTCAATATTGTTACACATGCTTTTTGTACCTTTGTCTTATTTCCCTGTTACTGGCCTGGAAGCCTTCTAGAAACCTAATTAAAATATTTTTCTATTTCTTTAACTTTGTAACTTGAGTTTTCTGCACTACATAACGTTAGAACCTTGCTAGGCACCATCTTCATTAGAATTATGCCATCTTCACAAACACAGATGGCAAAAAACAGTGTTACATTGAAAAAGAAAAGGTGTGTACTTTGGATTTTAACTTGTAAATACAATTTCTATTAGTTCAGTCCTAAGATACAGTTGAATAATATACTGGTGCTGAAGTATAAAGTAGAATGCTCACGTTCACTTGTGTCCAAGCCTGAGCTCTGTGGATAAAAGCATGGGTAGAAGGGTAGCTTTGCATTTTGTTATTAAAACAAATGTGTTCTTTTGAAGTTCCTGTCATGTGGCCCTTCCAGAAAAGAATCTGAAGAAGAGAAAAGAAAAACACTTTACACTTTCCTCTTACAGTAAGTTATAAACAAGTGATATTAAAATTATAGCTTAGCCTCAAAACACTGGTCTTAAGAATTGTCTCTGCACAGATAAGAACATATAAAGATGATGTTTACAAACAATTAGGTTAATTATGACTGATTTCATAATGTGACTAGTTATATATTTTTATAAGTACTATTTTAAAATATTTTAGCCATTGACTTAAAGACATGTAATATGGAAATTGAGGTGTGATGATTTTTCTGTGCCACTTTTTTGTAGTAAGATCTGGACTGGCAGATTTTAGATTGTATTTTTTGTTTTGCACATTACTTCTAATAAACAGAAAACTAAATTATTCTAGGTTTTCATCATGTGGGAAACCTAACCTATAGATTTAGGGAAGTGTTCAGAGCTCAATTATAATGTAGTTCTAAACATAACTATTCAATAGCAATGGGTTTTGTTGTTCAAACATTCTAGGGAAATCCATTGAAGCACTGACTGTGCACGAACATATGCTCATTCTTTTTCCCCCTGGTGCTATAATAAAATGAAAAAGATCTACTAGAGTGGAACTACTGCAGTGTTGGCAACAAAATAATTCCCTAGGTATCAGTTTCAGATATCTCCAGGTGCCTTTCACCTAAACTGCTGAAGTCTGATTTCTGTAAAGCAGACGTATATGGCTCTATCCCACTGGATTAAGCTTCAGTGCATCCTTGGTGCTTTGTTGGAGCAGAGCTTTAGTTCTTTGTTGCTTCTTTTGAAAATTTGCTTTTCAAGTCTTTGATAATTGACTTCATACTTCTGATGTTTTTGGTTATCTTGGTGTGGCTGAGCTCTGAGCATGCTTGGAGAAGTGCACCTGGGTCCAGGTTTTTATGAGCTCGTGTGTGATATGAACTGAATGTATGTGGCTTACAGTGCAAAATGAGCAGAGCTTCTGTTAGGTTTTTTACTGGTGTCCAAGTGGTGTAGGAGTTGTGTGCCCCACTTTAGTCTGACATCAAATGACTTATAAAAAAGCAGCAGTATGCAGCTGGAAGCTTCTCAAAATGCAGCTGGCCACTCAGAGGTCACTGCTAGAGGGAGGACTTTGTGGTTCTGGACTAATGCCCTTGTGCAATCTTGGCACTTGCTAGCATAGCTCACAGAAATGATAGAAAACAAATCTAGAAGATGGCTTGGTGGATTTCTTTTTGTTCATGATTTTTTGGGGGGGGCTTGGCTGGACAGGCAATGAGGGTGTTTACTGCTTTAGTGAGGTACAAAGGCTTGCAGAGCATGTCCTGAGTAGTGGGCCAAGGCAGGATTTACACTGGAGGAAGGTGAAGGGGGTAATATCTCCCTTCTGATGGCAGTTCTGAGTAGGAACTGCATCTCTCTTTCAGCATCCCAGAAATCCAAAAGCCAGTGATCCATCACTTCTTGTGTGTGAAGAATAGAGCTCTTTGCAGAAGCATCTAGTGTCTTGACTGTTATTAAGCCTGGGGGTTAATAGTAGCTTTGACACAACATTGCAAAGCAAACAGTAGTTTTCTGGCTTAGGTGTAAGAAGGCCCTTTGAATTGTGGAATAAATAACCACAGATTGTTGTGTTTAAACCTCCTATGTAAAATGTATGCCAATGGATATACCCAAAACCATATTCACATCTTGTCAGGGCTATGAATCCCATCATTAATGTCATTATTGAGGACTTAATTTTGCTGAAAGTGATATTTAGCTCTCTGTTGTTGAAACTTTTTTCCAAATACTCATAAAGATAAGCTTGGTTGTCATCACTATGGAGTGGCATAGTGCTCTTCTGCAGAAAATCTGTCATTTTGTAATTGGCACTATTTTTTTTTTTACTAGAGAGCAGGACATTGGTAAATACACAAGCTTCATAAAAGGGTTTTTCTAGTATAACAACTTTCTCATTAGGTATTCCAGGATCCAGCCCACTGAGGAAATATCAAGCAAATATACAACTCGGTTACTTCATGAAAAGCTCATGATCTGTAATAATTGTTACTAGCAACAATATAACTACTGATAGTAGTGAATAGTGGCAGTCCTGCTAAGCTTGCACTTGCATGCATTCCAGCTAGGACAGCACAAATCCAACAACCAGTCCAGTATTCTCCATGTGCAGTGTACAGTGCAGTGACATGATGTTCCAGTGACCCATGGGACATGGAGGCAGACAATACTGGTTTTAGACTTCTTGGGAGGGATCCAATGACACTTTAAAGGTCATCCACAGCGGTCTGTGATGTTCTGCACTGAATGGACAGGACAGATTTTGTAGTGTTAAAACTTTATTTGAGAGAATAATTATGTTGCAGAGCTTTATCTTATGCTGTGCGACCCCAGGAAATGAGAAGGGTCTTGGAGAATGGCAACCAGCAGAAAGACTTCTACAGTAGTAGGAATTTGGAATTAATTTTAAGTTATTGGCATTAATAGTCTGTTCTTGTGCTTTTAGACATCCAGCTCTGTTCTGCTGTCTGGTATGTGCCTGTGTGATTACAGCAACAAGGCTTATTGCATAATGACCTGACACATTCTATTTTAACCTTCAACGAAACCAGTCAGTTCTCCTTAACTGACCTGACTAAATCAGTGAATTAAATCCACTTATTTAATCCATTGGTGGTTTACCATTACCTTTAAGGGAGGACAACAAAGACACTCCACATCCATCCCAACTACGTTGAAAATCAGGTAGAGGATGTATTTAGATTTTTGTAGTCCTTTGGTGTGCTCAAAACCTGTCTTTGGTGCCATGTTTCAGTTGAAAGACATGACTTCTCAAAACCATGGAAAGGCTTATGATAAGCTTGTAGAACTTCTGATGGTGACCAAGAGGTTTAAATTGCTTGGCAGGCTGGCTAGTCAGACTCCATGTCAAAAACATTGAACTGTTTTGCTGGATGTGATGGATTATGTGTGGCTTTGCTCTCCAGCAGGACTATGTGTAGAGCTCTTTACTTTCTATAAATCTGTGCATTTATAGTTGTTTTGTGTGGTCAGTGCTTCAAGGAAGCAGCATGCTTGCAGTGCCTGTGGTGTTTCACCTTCTGCAAATATGCAGATGCAAACCAAAATTACTGGATTTGCTGCACATATAGAAAGTTTTCCTAGTATGTGCTGTGGGCTGGTGCTTCTGGAAAGCACAAGACCATTGTATATGCACACCAGTGAGGGAGGATGCAGGAGAGCTTCCCTTAAAGTTTTGGCTAAGGAGTATGCTGCCCTGTATTGCCAGCTCTAGTATGGGACAGCAGAATGTGGATACTGCAATTGTTTAGCATTTATTTACTCTTAAATTATCTTAGAATAATACTTGAATAAAGCTAATTATGTCCTTTTTTTTTTTTCTTTCTTATAACTTTCTTCCTATAGAGATGTAATTTTTCTTCTGTGAATTACAAGGATAACTTCCCCATATGTGTCAGGAACTAAGCTGATTTCTTGTTTTATTCCTTCATACCACTTTCACCTCTGTGTGTACCTTTCTATGCCTGCTATCAGTATTGAAGCATCCTGTTACCATCTTTGTTGCTTAACTGCCTCCTCTATGTTATGCTCCAGGTACTCAGGCCATTTTTGGGAGTGGAGGAAGGAAGTTACTTCAATTTTCCTGCATATTTGCTAGAAGCAGTAACCCATTCTATCACTCTTCCAACAGTCACTGTATAGTATCATTTTCCCACATTTCATTCAGGTCAAGCAGAATGATTACAAAGATGCAGATCCATTTCCAGACAAGTGCTGGAATATATTTGATGTATATATGCAGCTGGACAGGGTGCTGGGCCATCTTACTTGGACCATGGTTTTCCCAAGGTAGGTTGGACCAGATGACCCTTGAGGTCCCTTCAAACCTGATATTCTATAATTCTATGAATATAGCCTGAGCACAGTGCCCTAATTATTAGTTGTGCTTATTGCTTTATTTCAACTATCCTAGTACTTTTTCTGCAAGACGTTTAGCTTTCTGTGAGTAAGAGAAAATGTACATGACCATCATCACCCTTGGTTAGTATTTGGTAGATTTTTAAGAAAAAAAGACAAGTTTGAAACTGCTCACTCCTGTTTATAAGTCCTCACTTCACTGTTTCACCCTCTGGCTGACTGTATTTTACAACTTATTAATGAAGTACGTACCGTGCTACAAATTCATTCAATCTTAAGTTGTGTTAAAAAAATTCCACTTCTATGTCTCCCTGCAAGGCATTTGCCAGTACATAATACCAACATCCCCTCCCTAATGTTTGTAATTAAGTGTTAAAAATCACATAGTGTACTCTTATAGTGCCATAAGATGGCTGTAATTTTGCTAAATATTACTCTTATTATGTGCTGTTGAACAGCAGACTTTTCTCTGTATGTTGGCAATGCCAGGCACTCATCTCAAAACAGTTATCCTATTGCTGAGAGGCATGTAGTAAGAAAAGCTCAAAGCAACCCGAATCCTGGAGCTCCTAGTGAGTGGGTGGTGTTAGTAATTCCAGTGGTAATGTCATAGCAGTAGTTGTTTCAAGATATAAAAAGAAAAGGCTTCATATAGACTTGTATAAACTTTGGCTCTTATGTCAGGAACAGAAGAAGCTGTACAAGTGTTTTATTGAATGAAATCATAGAATCATAGAATCCTTTAGGTTGGAAGGGACCTCCAAGATCCTCAAGTCCAACCCTTGAGCCATTAGGGCTCTAAAGTCCTCTGCTAAAACAGACCAGAATCTGTCAGGGTTGGAAGGGACCACAAGGATCCCCCAGTTCCAACCCCTCTGCCATGAGCAGGGACACCTCCCACTAGATCAGGCTGCCCAGAGCCTCCTCCAGCCTGGCCTTAAAGACCCCCAGGGATGGGGCCTCAACCCCCTCCCTGGGCAACCCATTCCAGGGTCTCACCACTCTCCTGGGGAAGAACTTCTTCCTCACATCCAGCCTGAATCTGCCCACTGCCAGCTTTGCCCCATTCCCCCTGGTCCTGTTGTTACTCGATAGCCTAAAAAGTCCCTCCCCAGCTTTCTTGTAGCCCCCCTAAGATACTGGAAGGCCACAATAAGGTCCCCTGGGAGCCTTCTCTTCTCCAGACTGAACAGCCCCAACTCTCTCAGTCTGTCCTCACAGCAGAGCTGCTCCAGCCCTCGGATCATTCTCGTGGCCCTTAAATGCCTTTCTCCTTTTCTCCGCTCCTACCTCTGTCAGTGGGTTTAATAAAAGGCAGTACCTCTCTGAGTTATTGTTGGAGCTTATGACTGCACAACGCCTCTGAAGTTGGTATTGTTGGGAAATGAATGAGAAGTGTAGGGAGAAGACTCATTCATTTATCGAACAAGCGAAAAGGATAGGAACAGGATGGAATAATAAGCCATTGTCATCTCCACACTTCAGCGGAACTTTTGTGCTCCCCGAATCCTGAGCAAGCCTGTAGAGACTGCTTTAAATCCGCCCCCGCCTGAGCAAAGGCACACGGCTTAGCGCTGACCGTAGCTGAGGAGAAGGCACTTGCTCGCAGACACGTTGAGACCTTATCTTGCCGGTAAGAAGCTGGTAGCAGAGAGTGCAGGTGGCCGGTAGATGGCACCGAGGCCCCACGCCTGCGGCACCGTTCCCCCTGTGCCTCTGGAGTTCCGGGTGACCCCACTGCTTGTGGGCTGGGTTGGGGGGTGAAGGGGGTTTAAATTTATTTTTTTTTCCCTTTTCTTTCCCCACTTTGCATGCTTGTGTGTTTAGACGCAAGTCTTGTTTAAGCGTATTTTGGTGTTACACCAAGTAGTTCAGAAAGGATACAATTTTGGTCCTAGAAGCTGTTGAAAAACATCAGGCTGTTTTACAGAATTGTGTGGTGGTGGTGGTGTTTTTTTTTTGTGGTTTATGTCCTTCTCCTCCCCGCAAAAAAAAAGTGTATGCTTTTTATACTGGCTCTTGTTTTACAGAACACCTTGTTGATGATCTTGGAGGTCCCTTCCAACCGAAAGGATTCTGTGATTCTATGAAAACTAATGAAATTGCTTGAAGGGCTGTGCTTCTGAGGGCTATTCCCATCTATAGTCTTTAAATTGATTGCTGCACTGGGTCACTACACAGGCTGTAGCTTTATTTTCTCCTATGCTTTTCATGCATGCATTTCAACAAGGACAGTTTGGAAGTGAATGCCTTTTATCTGAAACGCATCATGAACAGGCTTTTAAGTCTTAATGAATAGGTAGGTGTCAATGAAACGTTGGGAAAGACCAAAGCTCATCGTTGTCTGCCCGAACCTTCAGGTCGTTTTTAGTCAGAGAAATCCATTTTGTGAATGGTTTGCTCTTTTGTTACTACCTTGGTCTAAGATGGATACATTTAAATGCAATGAAAAGAGCGTTTCTAAATAGTGTCTTTTTTCTTTTTTTTTTGGTGGTACAGATTGTATCTAAGTAGGGACAGTACTAGCTCTTTGTTCTGTCCTTGGTGTGTTATGTATGGCTCCCCCAGCTTCCCTTTTTCAAATAATTGATCCTTCCTTTCAGCATTTAATCAGTTTAGCAGGTTCAAGTACCATCGTTCACATTTATGATTAGTCCCTGAAGTAAGACAGCTATTCAATATCTGTAGTGTAGGTAGAAGAGGTCATCACAAACTAAGTATATTGACTGAGTAGAGGCAGTTGGAAAAAAAAAAATTAAAAAAAATCAAAACCCCAAACAAAACAACCCTGCAGAAAGGTGTCAGTGTTTTCCAAGGAAACACAAAATAAGGAATAGAGTGGGAAGGATTAAGAAGATATAAGGCTCTAATAATCCAAACTGTTTGGGACAGATAGTAATGTGTATTTCTTAGATGGGACTCATTGCACTTCCCACAACTACCAGGAGATAAGACCTTTTAATTGTTAGTAGAATTCTCAGTTCTATAGAGAAGAATTACTCTACCTGGAAAATGAAATCTTGTTAATGTTCTTACCTTGCCTTGCTTTCCTGACTACCACCTTTAGCAGTGCTGCCAATCCTTTTTGTATAGGACAGGTCCTTGTATTTTCCAGACCAATGCAGAGAAGCCTAAAGATGACTTTCCTACACTAGTCACATCATGCATGTGTATCCCACAATGTCTCTTCTGTGTGCAGATGTCCTGCATGTACATGACTCCTGTGGATTTTCAAATGAGCCCCTAATATTCCTCACATGCAAGAACCAAAATGAACAGTGTGTGGGGGCATGTGGTTTGCATGTGCTGTGTAGGCTCAGTGCCATGCAGTGGGAGAGGGTCAAAAGGCTCTTGACAGGGCTGAGGGTGTGTGGAGAGGCATCCTTGATCACAGAAACTGTGCAAGACATTTCAGTTTTGGTGGAAACAGAAGTAATTGCTGAACCTGGTAATAGTGTTCTTTTCTTCTCAGCTGGAAGAAGACTCTTCAGGCTTACCTGGAACAAGACTTGTGTGAGTTTGCTTTATGAAGAGCATAACAACTATTACTTAGTGTTTATTATTATGAAGAAAAGAGAAGCCCAGATGTGCAACTAGACCTCCAGCCTCAGATGTGCAGAAATTAGTGGCTTCTCTTAGCACAGCTGTATCCAGTGATATCATGTTCCAAGTTCATCACTTCAGTACCTATTCTAGTATGCCCAACCACTGGTGTGAACAAAGACTTTCTTTGCTTCAGTTTAGGACACCAAAAGATGTAATGTGCTGTACAGAGCATAGAATGGTTGAGATCTGTTTTTCTTAGTCTCTAACTAACAGTCATCCCCAACAAAAACTTTTCTTCCTTTAATTCATTAGCAAATGACATAGTGTTCTAGTGAACACGTCTCTTTTTAGTAGTACTTGCCATTGTTGTCACTGAACAATTAAATACTTTTTTGAGGGAGATAATGAACCATCAGGTCACCTCACATAATATGAAGTAGTCCCAAAGAGAGTGCAAGAAAACAAGAGTGACAAATATAATCTTAAAAAAAAAAAGACAACAACCCACCAAATGCCAGCCTAAAATATTAATGGAAAAATAGGGATTGGAATAAGAAAGTAGTCTCCACCACATACAAGTATGTGTACTGGGGTGTAACCCTGAAAATAATGCAGATCTATTTTTTTCTATCTCAATAGTCAGTTCCTTTTAAAAGAACTAGATATCTAAGTGCTGACAGAAGAAAGTCTGGGCTGTATATTTGGCACTGTAGTATATTCAGTGGAATTAAAGTCATTAAACATGAATAAATGGATTCAGTCCCGTGAAACTGGGTTAAATACAAGAAGAGAAATTTTGCACTCAGTAATGCTGTGTGTTATCACAAAAAAATAATGCAAGCTTTGTTCCTCTGTGGAAAACTTTGTTGCCTGAAGGTCCACCATGGGTTATGTTGTAATTTGTTAATCTGCAGTGTGTTAAAGAAAAAAGGCAAATGGCTTTTTAAGCAGTTTTTGTTTGTAATTTAATCTATATTAATTGAAACTCCTGAGACAAAAATGTTTTAACTTGATATTTTTTTCCCCATTATATTATTTCAAGGCAATAGATCCTAAACTCAATACCAGGGCCATGGCTTGTATGTTTGTTGCTATTTCATCCCACACCTTTTCTCCAGGTCTCCCCAGACGTGCCAATTAACACGTTCCTGTGATTCACTGAAAACTCTTAATGTAATCATAGCCACTTCTTACACTAATCTGATCATTCTGAATTGCATTGATTCAATATCACGTGTCTGTATACGTGTCTTCTCTTCATGGTGGCCACAGCCAGCAGTGTTTGGAAGCAGAAAAGGGATTTGCCAGAGATGAGTCCAGCTTAGTGTTGTGTTGTAGGTTACACTGCTCCTGAGAAAACTCTATTATGGGCTTCAAATGGAGAAAGTCTTTCCAGCTTATCTGTTTTTGACATTCCTGCAGTAAACTGCAGGATGAGTTGTTTGTGATACAGCTGTGAAATAATTCTGTCAGTGAATGCAGATTTGTTTTTGCACCCCATCTTGTGGGTGTACTTCTGGTTCCTTCTGGTCTCTGCACACTGAAAGATTAGAAGATGGGAGAGTATAACTGGTGCAACTCCTGGGAGCTGGAGAGAGAATTTCTGTTATGTGGGGGTGCCTCTTCTAGCCTTGAGGAGATTTGCTGAAAGGACAGTGGTTTGGGGTTTTTACCACTGGGATGGCATCAGCTGTTGCAGTCCATCAGAAGCAGTGAGAATATGGCACCTGAGAAGCTCTGTAACCACAAGGCTATTGTGAAATATCCCCTCACAAATCACATTTCTTTATCCCTTATTGCTGACCTTAGTGCTCTGTCATTTAGGAAGTGCAACGATTGATTTACAGCTGGAGGATGGCTAATAAAAACATGTCACAGATCATGTTTTGGATACTCTGGTATGGATAGGGAGGGAGGAGAAAAAGAATCTTATGCTTACTTGATTTTTATATTTTCAAGGAGGGCTAGGTTATAAAGGTAGATATAAGACATGAAGAAAAGTCTTAGATACAGTTAACCATGGTTTCCCTACTACTGGTGTGAGCTGAGTCCAGGCACTTGTGATCCCTGGGATATCTTCTGTGACCTAAAATTTGGCTGTTTCTTTATGTGACTTATCACATGTAGTGCTGCTGGGACAAGCAGCACTGTCTTCCCAGCTGGTGCCACCTCTCTTTTACATGATAGGCAGTTGCTGGCAAAGTACCTGAAATGTCTTTGATTTTGATAATTTGTGTAAAATATCTAGAAAGTGTTCTGAAATTCATCTTTAGAAGGAGTATTTTAAAAAAATGCACCAGATGTCACTTAAACTGATAATTTTATCGCTTCATATACCAACATTTTAATACACAACTTTCAACAGTGGATCCTTTTTCTATTAAAATAAAAATGGAAAACACTGCTCATGCATTGAGCTGCTGGAACATTCCTATAAATTAACCAGGCTTTCTTGTCATAAGCCTTTTCTGAAATACCAAAGCAATGCTTTCTGTCCTTGCAATGTGATTCGCAGTAGCTGCCATATGGATAGTCCAAATATGTTCAAAGCAGTGTCCTGCAGTTGGGTAAGAATAGTTTTTGGTGGGCATAGAATACACCAAGCATTATATACATCTAATCCCATACCCATGGGCTGACAATGGTGTTTGTGCAAGGTGATGCAAACTTTGGGTATGTCAGCTGCAGATTTTTTTGGCGTTTGTGGAATGGAACTTCAGCCATAGCAGTGCCTTGAAATAGGATTTTCCATTTAGACTACAGCTCTATAATTTCTCCACTTTGCAGTATTGCTGCATCTGTAGCATTTTACAGGGTTCCAAACCCCGTCGAATCTCACACAGGAAATGTACAAATATATTTATAGGGTTTGTTATAAATGATACATGAAATATTTGGTTTTTCAGACATCTTGTCCTTAGCTTTGCGTTGCCATGGGCACTCATTAGTATTCCAGGGAGGCTTGGTTGTCATGACAAAGTGTGTAGTTGTACCGTGTTCCCTTGGCAACCTCCACCATCATGTACCTTCAGCAGATAGGCTAGCAAATCTGTTTGGGTAACTCCAAGATGATCTTATGGTAGCATTAATGCTTTAAATAACATTACCATCCTACCTCTAGGTGATTAGTATTGCAAACATGTTTGGTACGTTCATATGGACAACTGGGTTGGTATAACACAACGTGGTTTTGGACTACTGGAAAATGGTCCTCAAAAAGCAGCAGCAGGAGATAGCTTGACCTCTAAAGAGGTTAAAATAAAACTGTGGTGTTGATGCTATTTACATTTTTCACATTTTCTTGTGTGTCTGGATTTGAAACCAAAACATTTCTGAGCTTGCAGATCCTGCCTTGAATGACCTTCGGCAGTAACAACCTTTCTGTGTACATCTAATAGATCGTTATCTTTTGGACCAGTAAAGTTTTCTGTCCATTGTTGGACAATTTGTTTTGATGCTGGACATGTTTATAAATGTGGCAGACAAATTAACATCTGTCGGCTCCTTGCTAATGACAGGCTGTTTACTTGTCTTAAATTTTGCTTCCCATTTGTACTTCGTTTACATAATGTACTCAGTCAAGTAGCTGATAAAAAAAACTGTGAATGTTGTTTTGGTTTGGAATGTTCTAGCAGCTGTAGAGTGCTATGCATTCCAAAGTGGAATATGCCTAGGTAGCCTGTTTAGACTGGACAGCTTGGCTGAGCCCTGTACAGATGCCCATCCAGTGTCTGTTCTGTCAGAGAAATGAATTAGAAAATTGATGAATTTGATGAATGGATGGAATGTAAAAATCTGTCCAACTTTAAAAATGAAATATCAAAAAGTGATAATGCAATGTGCCCAAGGAGTGGTCACATAACACACCTGGGAGAATGTCATTCTACTTAGCCATAAAGGCTTTCTGCAGCCTTTAGGAGATATGTTAATTATCCCATGGTTTCTTTGTTGTGGTTAGCAGATTAGAACAGTGACCTAAACCAAGCAAAACTTTTATACTTGAATCAAAATTTTTAAAGATTTAAACGTTAGAAATCACTTCATCTGACATCCTTGTTCTTTTGCTTTGAGTTGATTAAGCTGGTTTGCACAGATCCCTTGGCCTGTTTCCCAAGTGCATTTAGAATTTCAGCTATTTCTTGGAGCCCTGTTTCTGTAAGCTCTTTCACTTTTCAAATGTCTGTGCTGAAAAAGACTTTTTTTGATACCCTTGCTTAGAGAACACGACGAACTTAAATGTGAATTGGTAATCAAACAACCGAGTTGTGTTTTCCAGCAATGCTGTCTTTCAACATGCTGAAAGCTGACAGCAAGGAGAGCTAAGGGGTTTTGTCTTTTCTGTATTTCTTCAAATTGGATTTGCTTTCAGACTGAGTCAGCCTGCGCTGCCTGAATCACACCAGTGCTTCTGAAAATGCTATCTCACAGTACCTTTAAAGTGGAATAAGAGCAGTATGCTTTTAAGCACTTGGTTAAAAACAAACAAACAAAAAAACCACCCAGAAATAAATGGTGTGAGGGGAGAAAAATGTTTTTATTTTCTAAATTTGTTATTGCATTAAGAAACATCTTCTTACTTTGTAGTTGTTTTGCAATGACTTAAGAATCTTTTTCAGCACAGCAGCTCCTAGCTTTGTTTAATAATTGTGATTTGTATGTAGGTGTAGCAACAGTTAAACACATGGTTCCTTTGAATTGGTGAGTGTGAAGAGGGGCATCTACAATGGCCAGGACAGGTTTTATTTTTGTCCTGATTACCACTGATTCTTCATGGAGTCTTTCTTTATTCTAGAGTTGTTGTAATAGAAGGAAAAGCCTTCTTGTTTATATATAACACTGGATTTATGAAAAAAGTAAAGACAGGAGGTGCAGTATGATTAATCTGCACAGTGAAGAGCTATGCTAATATAAGCAGACAGTTACACAGCTTTTTTTCATATAAATCTAGAACTGAAGAGTAAAAAGTGATGGGCAGCTCATTTTTATATTTTCTTTTCTGTCTATCACTTTTTTTCCACCCAGTGACTGGCAAACTAGTTTAGAGAAATTAAGAATAACTACTAGAAATTTGAAAACAATCCCTTTTAAAGGAATTGAGACTGTGGAATAAATAATCAGATTTGCCCTAGGGTTGTGGGACCTCTTGGTTGGCATCACCTTGTGTAACACTATTACTCCACCTCTGTACATTGCCAGTGTTTGGTGTTGGGGGTGTTTCTGTTTGTTTCTTTCTGTCCTTTATATTTAGTCTCATTTAGATTAAGGAGGAGGAGGATGATACAAGAGGAGAACATGGCTGTTTCAGTTATCCTCAGAGGTCTAGAAACACAAAAATCCTAAAAGACACTTGACCATAGCCTGTAGTTTTGGTCTTTGCAGAATGGAAGATGAGCACTGCTTAAGCTTAAAGCTTTCCTGAAGAGAGCTTTGGTAAGGTTCTTCATTTTCTGTCAGAAACACCCACTGTGGGCATGCTCATGCTCTGATGGTAGAGAGCCTCTCCCAGAAGCACTGGAATAAATGTAAGAATGAAAAGGAGAATCTAAAATACCTGATGTGATGCAAGAATGCACTGTGCTTCAGTGTGCATTCTTATGCCCTTAACCCAACCTTGCAAGCACAGCTGATGCTTGCCTATTCAGAAATTTATTCTCTGTGACTTTTACATAAAAATATAGCAGTTGCACAATCAAATAACCCAAGATATTGCCTAGTAAGTTTAAATTGAGTTGTTTTATGGTTTTTTTTTTTCCTTGTCAAATGGCACAATATATTGAAAGCAAAAATTAGTCTTGAAATGATTTCAGTCTGTAGGTGGTTCATAAGCAATTGATTTGAAGTGCTTGCTTGGCATAAGAACCATTCTTAGAGAATGATCCTGTTCTTTACCAGGAAGAATATAACTCTTAAGTGTTCACGTGAAAAGTTGAGTTTAAGTTACATAACTTAAACTTTTTGAATAGCTTGTTATAATAACTTTCATTGTTATTGCAGATAATGTTTGTTTGTTAGCAATCAGCTGTGAATGTAGAGATGTATGCCAAGTAAACCTGTTATAAACATAATGCATGAATACTTTTTAAGCACTCTTTATTTCCAATATTGACAAGTACTCCATTGCTCAAATATATCAATGATGAAATTTCTTCATTGACAATTTCTTTATCAACTAAACATTAATATAACCATAAGTGTAGTGATTGTTGGTAGAATAATAGATGAGATCAGTATCTCTCAATGTAGCCCATTTTGGGCCAGTGAATACAAAGCATATCTGTCTAGGTTACTGTTAAAGAGAGGGAGGTGACATGGCTGTCACTTCCATGATTTCAACTTGGAATCCATGATTTCAACTTGCAAGACTCTTTATCTATTTTCAGTATTGGCAAGTACTCCATTGCTAAATATATCAATGATGAAATTTCTTCATTGACAGTTTCTTTATCAATCAAACATTAATATAACCATAAGTGTAGTGATTGTTGGTAGAATAATAGATGAGATCAGTATCTCTCAATGTAGCCCATTTTGGGCCAGTGAATACAAAGCATATCTGTCTAGGTTACTGTTAAAGAGAGGGAGGTGACATGGCTGTCACTTCCATGATTTCAACTTGGAATCCATGATTTCAACTTGCAAGACTCTTAAGTCATGAATTAGCTAAAAGTTGTACGTGACCATGACACTAGATCTTCGACAGAAGTCCTCAGCATTCAGTTATGGCTTGTTTGCCAAGCTTTTTCCTGTGTTTCTTATGGCTTTTCTTGGTTCTTTTTTTCCTTTTTTTTTTTTTCTTTCCTTACCACGTGGGATTTATTTCCTTCATGTCTAAAAAAAAAAAGAGAATTCTGTTGATAGGAGTACAGGGTTAATTGCTCTTTCTCTTAATACAAATATTAGGATTTTATGCATGTTCATGTCTAAAAAAAAAAAAAGAATTCTGTTGATAGGAGTACAGGGTTAATTGCTCTTAATACAAATATTAGGATTTTATGCATGGGTAGGGGAGAGTAGCTTGATAAAGTAAATCTTATGCAATGATATGCATGGAATTTCCTGTTTGCCACTCTTTTTTCTGTCCTAATATTGATGATACTCTCATACAAGTGCATTTTGAGTAGAAGCTAATTCCTTTTTTTCTGAAAAATATTTGATGTAAATTGGTAGCATAAGATTGCTTTATTTTCAGCATTCTATATACTAAGTCATTAGATTTTAAAAATAGAGAACGTGAATCTAAATATTTGGTAGTCTTATTTGGACCTTAAGCTAATTACTTTTTTTTTCTGAAAAATATTTGAAGTAAATTGGTAGCATAATTTTCAGCATTCTATATGCTAAGTCATTAGATTTTAAAAATAGAGAACGTGAATCTAAATATTTGGTAGACTTATTTGGACCTTTCTGATTAGCTATTAATTAACATGTCAGTACATTGCAATGAAATGTTAAACTGGATGCTGAGCCTACTTGCAGGTCTGCACAAATTATTTCTGCAAAGGAAGGCAGCAGCTTGAAACTTGAAATTTCACTTTCAGCTGAGCAATTAAATCCAAGCTAATAGTGAGTTCTGTTGTTTATATACTGGAGCTGTTATGAATTAAAATGAGGAAAGAAAAAAAAGGCACAAAGCTTAAAACAAATAAACCTGGACAAATCATTTAACATACGAGAAATGCAGTCATGTAGTATGTGAAAAAAGGAGTATTTATATATGTATTATGATGATACTGGGACAGAAGTTACTATTGGTCTTCATAATATTTTTACTGAAGACAAGATTATATTTGTTACCAAAGTGCTAATTAAGATAATGCCATTTCACCAATAGTCTTAAAAGACTAATCATGTTTTAAAAAATCTTCCTACAATGCATGTTAGAAGATAAATGTCAATAACTGTAAGTGCTGGCTAGTACTGGATGTCTCTCGTGGTTCTTGAATGCTTTGAGTGATCTCCCAAGACAGAATTCTTTTTCCTGAATGTGTGCCCTGAACAAACCAAGTTCTGATTTAGTACTTGCTGGGATGAGATTAAAAGTGTAGCTTGCACCAGAGATGGGAGGAAAAAAAAAAAAAGAGAGAAAAGTAATCTCAAAGACTTTGAATTTTGTGTAAGTGTTCTATTCTGTATGTGTAGAGGAACAGAAGGGACATAGAAGCATTAGAAGAAAGCACTGAGGGTATCAGTCATGGATTAGGGAGCAGTTATCCAGAGAGAATTCATAACATGGCTGACTCATCTCATGACTTTGGTATGTGTCTCCAGCAGCAGTGGTGGCTGAGTGAAAATACTCTGCATTCTGCTGCTGCAGCACTAGCTGAAGACTGGCATATGTATGGCAGAGGAGCAATGCTTTGAAGCTAGAATTCAGAATGCTGCCTGTGCCAAAGGCAGCCTTAATAGGATTGGCATCTTTGGTTCCAGTCAATGCCCTTCCAACACTGTTTATCACACTTTCTTAAGGTGAAGCAGGGATACAGAGACATCCTGAGAGTGCAAACAGTCTTGCAGGAGCTTTAAACAGTCTTGCAAGCTGCTTTAAAGCACCGCTAAGCTGCATCGTGGAGGTGTCTCTACATCCATGGATGAGTATAATCATGTTTGTTTGGTTTTTTTTTTCCTGAGAGAACCCCAAAAACTGAGGAAGGATGTGACTTCTGCCTGGTAGCTGACTACAGTGTCTGCTGGCTTGGTTCTGGAGCTAGCATTGCTCCTTTGCAGTGTGTAGACAAGCTGGGGTCTTCACTGCTTTGGCAGGTAGCTGGGTGTAAAGCAGTGCTGATGGGCATGTGGTGCTTCAGCCCTCTCTTGAAAGCAGTGTGAGTGCAGCAGCACGTGTCACAGGGAGCAAAGGGGGACAAAACTGCACAAGCATACTAGCACAGCTGGGAGGTAGCTGCACATCTTGAGTGGGACAGTTCAAAAAAGACAATGTTTTCTGCTGCTTCTCTGTCGTCTTCAAGCTTTTTTTTTCCTGAGAAGAATGTTCTGAATAAAATGCAGTTTTAAAGTGGAAATGGGGAAGGGCTGTATGTAGAAATATGTAGAGCTGTAGGACTTGATTGTGTATGAGATGTGACCTCCATAAATTAAATATTGTGCAAGGCCTTTATCATCTAGTAAGTGGGAACCTAGAAACAGAATGTTGCCCACATTTAGCACTTAGCACTTGTGGAGAATTCTCCTTTAGTCGAAGCATTGGACAGTAATAAAAGGAGGTTTTTCCCTTTAGGAATGGAGCCCTTTATTCAAAATGTAGCTCAGCAATTGAGCTAAAGAAGTATGTCCATTAGCTACCAGTAATAGCACTTGTATCCCCTTTGCTGGATTCTAGCTACTAAATGGCAAGACGTTAAAAACTCTGCAAGAGCCTGTGTTGAGTTGAGACTGGGCATATCAATTAAACTTTTAAAGCATATCAGTTTGGGGTGGCAAGGAGCTCCTCAGAATCCATAGCAGCTGAAGGATTTATAGGAATTTATAGGAAAAATAGTAATTTCTGTGGGATACACAAGTTTATCAGAAAGAACTGCTAGTATATCTATGCTTATTTTTGTGTTTTCATTAACTGTGTTGAAGTGCATGACAGGACTACCATGAGCCTCCCATGCAATTTCAGCACAGGGATTGTGGTATAGGAAAGGGAGTATGTGCCTGAGAAGAGGGAACATTGCAACATCTCCCAGCAAAGTATGCTATTGATTTCTATTTTTTCTGTAATTCAGAAGCAATAAGTTAAATGTCTAAAACTTTTGCTTTAGCATAAAAATTTAGGAGTTGTACCAACAAGACGGATAAATATTTTAACTCAAATTATTATTGAAAGTGGTGAATACTTTTCTTGTCTGTGTCTTAAAGTGAAGCTTCAGAAGACTGATATCAAATTTGTCTCCTCATAATCGGGTTGAGAAATCTTTTATATGTGGCTGTGTGTATTGTGTTTTATTCAAGCTATAAAATAACCCTTAGTGTTATATTCTTTTCTCTTTCTCTTGAGTACTGTTGGGTAGAGGCCATATACAGTTCTGCTCAGTGTCTTGGAGAATGGAGACAATAAGTCTCTCAATGTGAGAGGCAGCATGGGCTCCTACTGTAGCTGAAAGTGTTTCTATCTGTTTGCATATTGTTAGCTAGTAATTACAGGGCAGTCAGCAATGTGGTGACTAGTAATAATGCTCTTTCTGCTGCTGTTGGTATCCTGTGGTTCTCTTTGGCAAATCACTGGACCAAGTAATATTGTCGTATAGCAGGTCTTTTGTATTGCCAAGGCAGGTTTTGTGCATGGAAGTTTGGTAGATCCTCAAATTTTTGTCCCTGAGATCTTCTGTTAACTTTATTCATTAGTATTCCAGTTTAACTGGAATAGCAACTCTTCCAGGTCATGGAAAACATCCAGTGTTTCTAATCCATTCTCATCAGGGAGCAAAGGACAGGGGAAACCTTGTTTGTGATGCCTACCCTGGGGCCAAATTCTCTAAAGCTGGGAGGTGATTATGTTTCTTTCAGCAAAAATGCTATTTACACCACCTGAAAATGTAGCCTAACATCTGCACTGATCTCTGTTATTCTGGACTTAGTTTCATAAGTATCATACTAAAATCAGTGTTGCACAGAACATACACAACAGGTGTACATCTGTAGGCACATAAACCCATTTCATTTAGACACATGAGCAGACACCTATTAGAGCACCACTCAGTAGAAGAATCATGAGTATAAAGTTGTCCTGTGATGCTTTCCTTTAACCATCTGCTGCCAAGTGTTTCTGTGGAGGCCAGGATCACAGAATCACACAGTGCTAGGGGTTGGAAGGGACCCCTGGAGATCAGCCCTCCCCAGCTAAATCAGGTTCTCCAAGACCACATTGAACAGGGAAGTGTCCAGTTGTGTTTTGAAAGTCTCTGGAGAAGGAGACTCCACAGCCTCTCTGGGCAGCCTGTTCCAGTGTTCCAGCACCCTCACAGTAAATCATTTTTTTGTTATAGTTAGGTGAAACTTCTTGTGTTCTATTTTGTGGCAGTTGCCCCTTGTCATGTTGCTAGGCAACACTGTAAAGAGATGGGCCCCATCCTCTTAACACCAGCCCCTTAGATATTGGCAAGCATTGATAAGATCCCCTTTCAGCCTTGTCTTCTCAAAACTAAACAGCCCCAGGTCTCTCAGTCTTCCCTGTTTTCAGAGAGATGTTCCAGTCCCGTAATAATCTTTGTCGTCCTTCATTAGACTTTTTTTCTA
This sequence comes from Merops nubicus, assembly GCF_000691845.1. Classification (NCBI taxonomy): domain Eukaryota; kingdom Metazoa; phylum Chordata; class Aves; order Coraciiformes; family Meropidae; genus Merops; species Merops nubicus. The sequence continues at coordinate 27,288 of NW_008584871.1, forward strand.
GTAGTTCCCTGTCTCTCTTGAACTGGAGAGCCCAGAACTGCATACAGTGCTGTACATCTGTATTCTCTCAAACTCTTCTTGTACATTAGACAAGACATGCAAGCAGCTGCAGAAAGAACTGACTTTTGTAGTACTGTCATTTACAGAAACTTCAATATAGTCTAAAAGTAAAAGGATGATAAAGTGAATCAAGAGCAGGAAGAGTCCAGACTGTTAAAAATGTTGTGATTCAGAGGACTCCTTGCACTTTATAAGTGCTTCAAGTACAGGTATATTCCACTTCACCACAGATCTATGACCTAAATCCCTCCATTTATAATTTGTCAGAAAAGACTTTATAGATGTTTGACTGTGTTATCACATTGGGAACCTTGATTATAAAGCTCAAGAGTTGTCAAAGTAACACTTATTTCCTAATGCAAATTCTGGGGCATGTGGAGACTGATGTTCCTGTGGGGTGGAAGAAGTATGATGAAGACCTAAGCAGTGAGGTATTCTTGTTCTATTGGCCACTACAGACACCAGTGGCAATGTGTTGCTCCAATACTAGTGCTCCAAGGATTGACCTTGGAGTCAATAGTCAAAAAGTCAAACTAGCTTGGTTTTGTTGAGCCACAGCTTGTCAGTAACCAGGATCTTGTCTAGGGATGCAAACACTTCTGCTATAAGCATTTTGTTACTTCTGTCCATACTTAACTGGGCAGTCTCTTGTTATCTTCTTTTATTGGGCCACTTTCATGTCTTTAAGGCCAGGCTGGAGGAGGCTCTGGGCAGCCTGATCTAGTGGGAGGTGTCCCTGCTCATGGCAGAGGGGTTGGAACTGGGGGATCCTTGTGGTCCCTTCCAACCCTGACAGATTCTGATCTGTTTTAGCAGAGGACTTTAGAGCCCTAATGGCTCAAGGGTTGGACTTGATGATCTTGGAGGTCCCTTCCAACCTAAAGGATTCTATGATTCTATAACTCTTTAACTACTGGTTTCCTTTACCTATAAGTGAAATATGGAAAAAAAGCTCTAGTGCTCACATGAGTGAGAGGTTTGTAGTAACTAGCTAGCTAAATTCACGTTATATATTCTCTAAGTACTACAGGTGAGTATTTCTCCTCCCTCTGTCCATTCTCTGTACAATACTGTAGGCATTATGGTATCACACAGATTGCAGAGGCTGCAGCAAGTACTGGTTGGTGGACTCTTGTCTAGCTGTCTTGTTTTTTCTCATGCTTTCATAATGCAGATGGCAAAGGTACAGCAATTACCCTTCATATCTTTCCAGTCTATTGTAGTGTTTCTTCCACTGTCCTGAAAATCAGTTTAAGAATTTAGTGCTCCTAGCTGGTGTGCAATTTGTTCTCAAATCCAATGTGCTGCTTGGTTTACAAAAACCTGTAATAACTGCCAAAGCAACATATGTGTGTGACATGAACGGTATTGTAGTAAGCAGCCAGCTACACTAGCATCTTAAATTCACTGCTCAGTATGGGAGAGTGACAGTTTAGCATATGGCCAATCTTTTCACATATCAGCTTGTTATTTCATATATATATTCAGGACTATTTAGTTCTTACATTTGGGAAGCAGATTGACTTTGTAAAGCAATTTCTCCTTGAGCTTTTGATGATTCTCTGGTGGTGTTCAGATTTCAAAGTTAGAGCTGTGACTGAATGAAAATTGCTCCTTCCGTGCTGTAGGAGAATGGCAAAATGGGAACATGAATTATTCACTAGGAATTGTAAAGACCTCTTCGGGTACATTAAAGATAGATTGTTGAGTGATCTGTATAATTCTTTGCATAACTTAATGCATTAGAATTGGAAAAATATTTACAGAAACAGAACCTATTGTTTGTTTAGAATTATAACCAAATAATTACCAAACTTGGAACATGGTTTGATTTTT
>NW_008584872.1:0-762 GCF_000691845.1 Merops nubicus
AAAGGCGTTTAAGATCACCGAGCCCAGCCGCTGGGCTAACGCCGCCCGCTCAGCACTGAGCCGTGCCGCAAGCACCGCGTCTACACCGCTTTTACATCCCCCCAGCGTGGGGACTCCACCGCCCCCCTGGGCGGCCTGTGCCGTGCCTGACAGCCTTTTTGAAGCACAGAAAGTGAAGGAGTTTTTCCAGCACCCAGCCCAAACCTGCCCTGCCGCAGCGTGAGGCCGGCGGTTCCCAGCCAGGCTGTCAGGAGAGCCTGCACCCAAGGAGATGAGCTTGGGGCTCGGGTTTGTCTCATGCCGTGACCACCCTTGATTTCGAAAGGAGCGGGTGGCTAGCAGAGGGTGGCAAGTGGCCCCGCTCCACAGTGGGGCACACTGAGCCCCCACAACCCCACCTAAACACTGAGGTTTGACCCCAGGCCGACTGTTCGATGTATGTGCAGTGAGGGGTGCCAGGGCTGTCACAGTAAAAGAATGCCTGGAGCTCCAGCTGCTGGAAATGCAGATTCTCCTCACAACGCTTCCCGAAAAAAGGGAAACAAATCTGGAGGAGGCTGCTATGCCCAGTGTGCAGCACTGCCTAAGGAGCACTGATCCCCCACAAGCTCGAATTTTCAACTGCTGTTGATGTTGGGAAATTCCCCATAGATGTGTTCATGTGCAAACTCCTAGTGCTAGCACTTAAAAACTGCACTGAACAAAAGGGGAGGGTTCGTCCCCCATTTCTACTTGCTGCTTCAAAATACAAGAGTAACAAAC
>NW_008584872.1:780-12346 GCF_000691845.1 Merops nubicus
ATTTGTTTGAGCAAGAAGGGCTAACAGAATCACTGATGGGAATGGACAACTGACAGCAGCAGCACACGGAGCATCCACAAGAGCTTAGCTAGAGCTGTACAAGGCTTGTTAGTCTACTGGTTTACAATGAGTTGTGTATTTCCAAGGCAGTGCTTCCCTCATGGGAATACGTGTTGGAATTCACATTATTCTAGCAAAACTGCTAGGTTCTCAGATTATGATTAAATTATTATTAAAATGTTATTAAATTATTATTAAAGTTATTAAATGACTATTAAAAATCTTTAGGTTACTATTAAGGAGAGTCACACAAACACTAAGCAGAACCCACCTATGCGGTGCAATACCAAACCCAGGAGTTTCAATAGTTTATCCAACTGAAGAAAAAGTTACGTATGACAAGTGAGTGATGTAAATACTTACACAGAGAACACAGACAGTAGTGTATGTCTGACTATATAATAATACAGTAAGTTCAAATCATAAACTGACCAACTCAACCTAGAAGTATGTTTAATTTTCTAGGAATAAGGATAATGAAACATTAGAAAAATTTACTGAGTAACAAGGTGGCCTCATGATTATTTGGAAACTTAGGTACAAGCTTAGGTATCTTCTAAAATGCACCCTTTCAGCAGCCTCCAGAGAGAAGTTTTATGAACTGTGTAGGGAGGGCTTGTGCAGGAAGACTCTTTTTTTTCCATGGCAGATTGTCAAGGAACTTGGAAAAACAATTAGTCACTTCATGATTCACTCCTCTGCAGGACTAATCTATGATCTAGTGGTTAGGGAGGTGTTGGGAGGAAGGTTGGACTTGATGATCCTGGAGGTCCTTTCCAACCATGATGATTCTATGATAGTACACTGTAGTAATAAAGTCCCCTAATGGTAAACAAGAGCCTCAAGCACTGAGGACACATGAATCCTCTCCTGCTATTGGACCAGAGGCAGGGTTCAGTTTCCAAAGAACATGAGGTGCTCCATTTTAAGACACTGTAGGAATAGTAGAGAGAAATATAACAGCCTGTGGTTTGTAGATCAGGCAAGAAGATCTAGAGGTTTCCCTTGCCTAAAATACACATAAATCTTTTTATGCCCTATGATCCTTAGAATGCTCTCTCTGTTAGGGTGAATACTTGCTTAAAATAATAATGCATGGAATCACAGAATGGTTTGTGTTGGAAGGCACCTTAAAGATCGCCTCCTTCCCACACACCTGCCATGTACCTCTATATACAATATGTACAGCCACCAACACTGTTCCAGATGACTCTTGGCCTTGTTTTCCTGGAGGTGATCTAGCAACTGGGCTGAGTTCATTAAGCAGTTTGGTAAGGGACGAGATTCTCAAAAGCCACTTGCCCCTTGACTGACAGGCTGGTAGCGTATCACTGTAGTAAGAGCCTACAGTGCACTAGAAGTATCCCAGGAGGGTAACCTAACCGTGCACCTTCTTTCAAGCCACGGCGTTATTTCTATAAACAGCAGATGACATTAGATACACTGGGGAGGTCCCAGCATGGTGGAACAGGAAGAAAGGAGTGGACCAAAGGAAAATGGAAGAAGTAATCCCAGTTTTTTGGATGTTGTAATCTTAATTACATCTCATTATCTGCCTTTGACAGGGAGAAAGAGTTTGGCATCATCTTTCAGTAGCTGCAGAATTAATTTTCTCTGTGCATGTTCTGTTTTTAAGGTAAGCATGGAATTGCAGGTACTGCTCCTTCCTATGTGTCCATGTGTCCTCCAGGTAACCCAGCTGGAGGTGTATTTTGTGCAAGCATGTGGAGAATATAGAAACAGAGGGAAGTGTCAATAGTCTTCATCTCTTTTGTGATTTTTGAAGACCTACAGTTTCAGGCACATAGAGATGATTATGGCCTGAGGGACAACTATCACAGGGATCTTGGCCAGTTCCTGGAACACTGAAGTGGACACATTTTCCAGATTTTATTTGGTGTCAAAGGCAAACTTTCAGACAAATAAGAGAAACTGTGTAGGAAGTTCTGGTTTTGGCCAGCAAAAGATGCTGTTAACATTGAAATACCGTGCCTCACAGCTACTGTGAAAAGGGAAGCTCTTCAGCATATGAGAAGAATGGTTGAAGTAGTTAATCTTAGCTTCTGTCCTGAATTGCCACATATTTTTGAGAGGTGTTTGCTTATTTTCTGAGACCCTAAAATTGGCATTTGTCACTACAAGCCATGCTCCAAAGTGCTTGCAAGGTAACACACATCCCACACTGTAGTAGCCTGAATTACACACTTCTATTCTGTGCTGTGTGTTACTAAGCTGCAGTGCAGACCTGTAGTAACTTCTGCGTTCAGTTGTGGGATATCCGCGTGGCAGCAGTCACAGTTTAACGTGGTTTCCAATACAGAAGCACTCCCAGCTCAAGGAAATCTCACTGCTAGGGTCATGAGTCAGCACGTGCCACGTCTTTTAATGCTCCATGGAGCATCTGCTCTCACGTCATTCAACTAATCCATGAAATAGAAAGGCTTGTGACCAGCCACAGGAGCAAGTTGTTTGGTTTTCTTTTTTGGCTAAGAACACAGAGGATAAGGGAGGTCCTCCCATTGAGTCATGAGGTTCAGAATGGACCCCCTTTATAAGATCAGGTTGTGTGGTTATATCCATCTATCTCTCTATAGCAATACTTAATCAATAAGGCTTATAATCTGTACAGTGATTTAGATAAGGATTCAGCAAAGTGATTGAAGCCAATCACACATACATAAACAAATATATATATATAGGTATAGTGGTTAACCTATGCTTAAGATGTTTCCCTTTCTGCAGATTATAGTAAATTTTGGTACCAAATGATGTTTATAATTTTATGAAATCCAATTATAGTGAGTTAGTCATGTCTCCTTTCATCAGCTTATTACATGTGGATAGTGTTCCTTTCCATCAGCCTTTGCGAGCAGACAGAGTCTGGCCTGAGAGGTGTCCTGACTCAAGGGGAGTTTCCAAAACACATCCCACTGAGATCCTGGAGAGCTCCACTAGAGATCAGTATTTATAGTCACAAGATGATTGACTTCGGTCGGTACTTTTTCACTGTGGCTGCAATTCTTGTCAGAGAATCTTGGCACTCTTCAAAGTGGGCTGTGATCCAGGTAGAAGGGGTTATGCTCAGGACGAGCAGGTACTGGATTGCTTCCGCTCACCTCCTCGTGATTCAAGATCAGCAAGTACCAAGCTGGCCCAGCCCACTCCATTTTGTAATGAAAACAAGACCACAGTGGCTGGTGCCAGCATCACCGTGCAGCCCAAAAAGGGAGTGTGTGTCTGCTCAGCTCATGGCATTTTACATTCACACTGTTAGGCCAAGCACCTTGGAAATGAGAATGTGAAAGATAAGACAAAGTTTAGTGTTTTCTCTGTTTTCTCCCTTATGTAAGGAAACTAATGTAAAATATAGAACAACTGAAAAACTGTGTATCTATATTATATAAAAATACCTGTAACTTTATCAATGTTAAATTAGTACTGAGAGACAATTTTCCAGCCACTTGCAAGAGGAAAGGATATTAATGGCTCATTAGGCAGTGCTTTCCTACAGGGTAGTGTGCTGAGTGTGTATTTAGTTAGTGAATTGCAATGCAGTTTTCCAGTTTATAATGGATTATCACATTTAAATCTCATCAATATAATATGTAGATGAAGAATGCTGCTGAAACGTCCGCAGTAGCTGTGCCTTAAAGAGCCATCAGCTCACCCCCTTCCACGTCGTCAGCAAGCACCGTAAGAGGAAAATTGGTTCTGAGCAATAAAAGCAGAATTACTGTTGAGCTGTAGAGGTTTGGCTGTTCTAATCTACAAACCAGAGCACTTTGACAGCAGTTGCTTAAAGACTGTGTTGCTGTACACTCGGCTGATAACTACAAAAATAACAGGTACTATTTATTTTATTTCAAATAAAACACAAGGAATTGTTAACACTTTTCCCATAATAGAAATAGATTGAAATCCAGAGCATGGCAGTATTTCTGATTAATGGATGCTCCTCACTGTGGTATACATATTGTTTGGATGATTGTAACTTTGGCCAGAAGCATAGTAAGGCAGAACACATTAACAGGTTCCCGTTATGCAATGAGGGAGAAAGTGAATTCAGGACCTGCAGCTGTGCAGAGCTGAGGAGCTGGACAAATGATGGTAATTCTTGGTTTTGTGGAGATAATCTCGAAAGCACAATGGCAGAAAAAATGTTCAAGTACACTTTGTTTCTAGAACTGTTTCCATAAAGTACATCACATTTTTCTTAGAGTGGTAATTCTGTAACAACTAATAACTCTTTGGGGTGTTTTTTAGAACATTGATATATAAACACATATTCCACACAATCATGATTCAAAAACAATAAAACAATTTGCATTCTGTTCTGCTGGGAAGTTGCCAAATGATAAACTTTTTCCTTTAAAGTTGCAAAACAAACCAGTTTAGAAGTAGGCCTTATCCATGAGATTCCAGCAGAAGGAAATGGCAAAGGCAACACTGGCATAAGTCAGAAAGTCTATGCAAGAGGATGGTCCAATGATTGAGAGTTAAAAGCTGTCTAAAGCTTTATTCCGAGCACAAGATTTGTTTGTTAAGTCTTTCAAAAGGAGGAAACTGCTGATATTACAATCCAGTCGTGTATACTCCTAAGGAAAATCACAGATTCATTACTTTTATTTCTGGAAATGCCAATTATGAATCCAGAATAATGCAGGTTAGGAGTAGTGTCCTTGGATGCTTCCAGTGAGATCTGCAGAGGGAATCGCCTTTTTGTAGAAGAATAAGGGTCACTGCCAGGTATCACTTTTGACAACTGGTTAATAGACAAGAAAGGGTAAAAAAAAAAAAGTAAGAATATATCTGCAGTTTAAATTCATGTGTAGATGAACATATCCAGCATGTTGAATTATCAATGAAGTTGTAAAAGCTATTTTAAAGGTCATATTGAAGAAATTGAGCTAACCAGATCATTCAAACAGTAGCAAGAGAAATAACCAGTGAACATCAAAGAATCAATAAAATGTGTTCGCTCCTCCACCCCGTAATGATGGACCCTCTTCCCCATAATAATGATTAATTTAGTAGACCTCCACTGGGTGATTTGGGAGTTTCTTACAAAGAATAACACTTTAAAATCACATATGATGTGTTTTTAAAAATACATTGGCCTCAAATACTACAGGAATTCATTAGGCGTAATAAATAAAAAACCTACCACAAGCCAGATAACTGACCTTTGTAAGAAAATACTTAGTCAAAAAGTTTATTCATAAGATTTTCATACTTCCTTCTTGTCATGAACATGGAGTCCAAACATTCCCATGAACATCAGGCCAAACCATTGCAGCATATCAGAACAGCAGTTGTCTTGGGGGGGGGGGGGATGAAATCTGACCACCTACAGAACTTTAGTCTGCCTAAGTAGTTAAAATATTTTAATTAGGTGTGAACAAAAGGTTCTTCAGTTTTGGTTCTTCGAAAATTTTCATTACTCTGCATAGGAGAGACCAATAAGGCTTTTCTTTGCAGAAAAATATTCTAACCTTACTCTTGTTTGAGGTTTGGGTTTTTTTAAAAATAGCAGCTTGACAATTTATGCAAATCACACTGTGACCTGACATGGGCTAAACAGTCATCATACACATTTCTTTATTTTCCATGGTACCATTTGTCTGCTCAAGTTCTCACTGACATCTGTGACAAAACTCTCAACTCAAGATACAACACCACATTTCGATAACACAAAGATCTGTCAAACTGTAGTGTAGGATATCTCAGTTAAAACAACAATCAAAATAACCAAACAACACAAACGTATTTCTGAATTTAATTTTTATTTTCTGGTATATAATTAATATGATTTCTTGATCTCGGTTTCTAACTAAATATTACAATTTAGAAAAAGTTTTCTGCATCTTAAAAAATCAGCTATTCTCAGGCTTCCTCGGCAGAAACGTTCTGAATAATTAAATGCTTTTAAGCTGCTGTTGGTTTGTTTGTTCTCCATTAAATATTTACAGTTTCACTTTCATGGCTTCTTCAGGCCAGCTGTAGGAGTCAGCCGCAAAGCTGCTGTAGTCGGTGCTGTACATCTGCGAGCGGATGAAGGCTTCTAGGTCCTTGGGCTGAGGATAGGTGGAGGCCATGTTATTCCTGTAGGCCTCTTCTGCGATCTAGAAAGATGCATTAAAATCCTAAATGGTGCTGATAAGCTATTTGAGCACATTTAGCAGGATTTAAGAGTAGGAGTTTGTTCAAAATCAAGATAAGACTTTATCTTCTCTGGTGCTGAGTCACCTCTATGCACACTGGATCTGGTCTAGAATACTGCAATTAAAACCAGGAGCAGGATGATGTTTGCATTTAAGTGAGTCTGACTCCTGCTTCTTTTGAACAGGATTATGTGTCTTTGCTGTTAAAAATAAAGAGTTCCTCCTCGCCAGCAATATCTTAACTTTTGTTGTGCAGTGGTGGATAAAATACTGCACAAACCCCAAGCACTGAGATACAATTTCTGCCTTCCCATCATTAGGTTACCCTGGGCTAGCAGCTCCTTCAAAGCACTGTAAGAAAAAGTGTGAGTTGTTCAAAGCCTCTGTGTTCCCTGCATATAAGAGAAGTTTGTTATTTGCCAGAGTTTGATAATGGATTTCTTAAAGGTAAACTCAAGGGAAAAATTAGCCTTACACAGTGCACAGGTTCAATTCTAGGAATGCTTAGGGGAAAGAAGAATATTGCTTGCTTTTTCCTCACCCAAACCATACCTAAGCGAATCAATTATGCATCACAAGTGTAGCTGCAACAAAAATGAAGTTTAGAAGGGCCTGGAGCCCACTCAGCACATCAAAGCAGCCTCACATCTGAAGAACACCTACCTGGGAAATGTGTATCTTTTGACTGGACATTCATCTATGAAACAAAACAAGTTTGACAGCCTGGTTTTGCACAGCAGCAATCTTTGGAAAGATCTGCTTCAAACTGTACTTGCCAAACGGCAAAACACTCCTACTCTGAATAAAAAGCAAGACACTCTCCTTCCTGCCCTCCTCAGCTCTCCCTTTAACACATAAATGCTTTAGCTCGGTGAGAAGCTGAGACCCCAAGTTACCACATTTAGACCTCTTTCATAGGAGTCATTTGAAGCCCAATGTGATTTGACTGAGAAGCACTTTAGGCAATTATGTAAGAGTTCATCTTCAGGTCTGTGTGTGTAATTATCACGGTTGAATAGGGTCTGAATTTATATCCCACGTTTGGTAATCCAAAAAATGTTTATCCTACTCCTCCCCTGGAAAAGGCAAAGGCTATCACTACACCTCTTGGCTGTGTGAGCCAGAACAGGTATCTGCAGGAATAAAATTTCAACAGATCAGGCAGAAAGAATAGCTTGGTAACATTTTTCTTCTTTGTATTTTATATAACACAGACGAGTTAGAATTTCACTGTGTTTCTGCCGAACACACAGGCAATTTGATTTTGCCTGAGGAATCTAGGTAACATTTTGACATCTAGAGAACTGAGTTATTACTTGCTTAAGAAGATGTGAACCATGGGAAGGATTTTTTTAAAAATATACAGAATAAGTGAGGCTAGGGGAACTGCTTCATGCATGAGGGCTCCTTGTTATGCTTACAAAAGAATATGCAATAAGTGAAATTACTCACAGTAAGGCAACCAAGAGAGAAAACAATGGGAACAAAAAAAAAGTAAAAAACCAACCTCCTAAAATGCTGGGGGGGAAAAAGCCTAAAAAAAAGAATAAGGGAGGAACTGGGACAAATATTTGAAATTAATTTTTTAATTTCACAAATACTCTGGATAAGCAATGGGCAATCGTGAAGGGCCAAAAGCCTTCAGCTGTGCAGCTCGCAAGACTGTAAGCCTGGGGACCTGCTCCTCACTGGTGAACAGTACAGGTTGGGCTCTACAGACATAAACACTTGCTATAGTTCCATGTCTTTCCTCCTTGTATTTGGATTACATTCACGGCTGTGAATTTAAATTTAATTTTGAAACTGGCACTTGTCGAAGATTGATTGACATAAACCAAACCACCTTCAACTTGTGTGAAGGTGCATTAGCTAATGAAATCAAATGCTCAGTTATGTAGAGAGCGTGGGAAGAAAAGAAGCCACAGAAGACTGGAGTGACTTACCCTCACAGCAATTTTCAGTGACACATCCTGAATAGTGACTAACGGAGGGTACAGACGACCTTCCTGTAAATTCTCCTCTGAAACTTGCTGAGCTATTACCTAGAAATAAAGCAGACACGTTTAACTTGAAATGCAGATGCAGTGGCAGCTTTATTAGACAGTGATCTAGTCTTAAGCAAAGAAATGTTTCTGCTTTGACAAATTATCTAGGCAGTGTTTTTTATAACCAGCCTTGTCATTAGGTGCAGCTACACAAGAGCTAGAAATTTAGGGAATTGTGCCCTTTTCTCAATGAAGACAATAAGACTTATTCAAGTCTCGAATAAGTCCATGACACACATAAACTAGCAAATAATTTAGTGAGAGATATAAAATCCAACCATCAACTGTAGCTGGGTCAAGGACTTCTAAAGTTAAAGAAGCACCTGTTATTCTGAGAGCTGTCAAGTCATCCTGTGACAAGAACAGAGCTGAAACCCTGAAGTGTAAAATGCTTTGAATGAAATTACTGGTGGCTGAGCAGGTTTGTTGTGTGTCCAGCTCACACTCCTAGCTGGTATGACACCATAAAATTAAGTAGGGTCAACTACAGAACAAAGTAAAACAAAAGTGAGGTTATCCAGGGTCTTTTAAATCTCTGCAGTCACATTTAGAAGTAGAAGGTCTAGTGCTAAATAATTCTTTTTCTGAGACAGTAAAAACAGTGCTGCTAGAAAAAGTCAGTCCATTCCACCTGAAGGTTGCAGCAGCCCCATCATCTCAACTAGACCAAGTAACTACAGAAATTATTTTGCTTTTTGCTCGATTTTTCACCAGAATGACCAAGGGAAACAAGGAGCAATATTCCCATGCACTTCTGAAAGGAGTGTCTCTTTTACAGCCTGAATATTTTTGCTTGGTATTCCTAGCAAGACTGGAGATGTTTTGTTGTTATCCCCAGCAATGAACAGATCAGGAAAGCACAGCAAGCTGGAGTAAGAAGTTTCCATTGATGTTTAGTGCATTAGACTTGCTCCTAGAGTGTATCCTTCCATTTAGTTTCATCCAAAAGGAAACAAGTCCCCCTCTCATCCCAAGACCATGCCACACTATGGACTAACATGGAGTATGTAGGGACACCAGGGAGATGTGCTCCAGAGGACCATTCTGATGCAAACCAGAAAAGTAATGTCGAGGCACCCTTAGTGTTTCCATCAGGAAAAAAAGAATACATTTTTGTGCAATTACAGCTGAGATAACAAAAGGTTAAAACCAAATCACTGACTGACCCAGCAGTGAGGGGATACTACTGCATGGTGTGACCTGTACGGGTACTCTGTGGATGGAAGGAAAATGCTGGTCTGGATAGCATCTGCTGGAGCCATGTGTGACCCATCAAGAGGTTCTGAAAACACCAGGAAACACTGCAAAATGAAACTGATAACACGGCCCAAAGAAAGGCCAGAAGTGCACTTTTGAGGGAACGTACTAGGAAGAGATTTGAAACAAAGCACAAACTGCTTCCTGCAGTTCCTGTTGCATGTGGAAATAAGAGCACATTGCTTGCAGAAAACTAGGACTGTGTCAGAAAAGCTGCCTGGCTACCATTAATACATCCTTTCTGGCAGAAGTAGGTAGATAGAATCATAGAATGGTTTGGGTTGGAAGGGACCTTAAAGATCATCTAATTCCAACGCACCTGCCATGCACAGGGACACCTCCCACTAGACTAGGTTGCTCAAAGACCCATCCGACCTCATTATGAACATCTTCAGTGCTGGGGCATCTACAGCTTCTCTCAGCAACCTGTTCCAGTGATTCACCACTCTCATAGTGAAAAGCTTCTTCCTAATTTTGAATCTAAATCTACTCACTTCCAGTTTAAAACCATTGCCCCTCGTCCTGTCACTACAAATCCTCGCAGAAACTCCCTCCCCACCTTTCTTCTAGGCCCCTTTCTGATAATGGAAAGCTGCAGTGAGGTCTCCCCAGGTCCTTCTCCAGGCTGAACAACCCCAACTCTCTCAGCCTGTCCTCATAGAAGAACTGTTCCAATGCACTGATCATCTTTGTGGCCTCCTCTGGACCCGCTGCAACAGGTTTATATTCTTCTGGCACTGAATTAAAGAGCAAACACTACAGTACCTCCACGTTCAAAAAGAAACAATGTTCTCTTCTGGAATCTACCCAGCATGCTGGTAGGTGTAGTAAATTTTTCCATTCATAGGGGAAATTCTAACAAGAGCAGCAAGACATTATACTCTTGTAGAGTATAATGAGTAAAGGAATATTAAATGTTTATGTTTTAATCTGATATTGAGAAATACAGCAGAAATAAAAACCCACTAGGTGGAGCTAAGACAATGTCAAATCCAGGTTTTGCTTTCTATAATAGAAACTGGGTCATTTAAAAATAATATGCAGCCCTTTGATAAAACAAGATCATAGAATCATTAAGGTCGGAAAAGACCTCTAAGATCATCAAGTTCAGCCCTCACCCAACACTACCATGACCATTAAACCATGTCCCCAAGTGCCACATGTGCTCCCAAAGGTGTAAAGAGAATCTTACAATCTGAGATTTCTGCTCTTAACAGTTTAATGGGGCTCTGCGCAAAAGATGAAATCTCAAGAAATCAACAGCAGTTTGCTGTTAGTGTAATGCACCACTGAAAAAGTAGTTTCGTGAGTAGAGTATTTCTGGTTTGTGATGGGGTTGATAGAAAGCAAGCTACAAAACATTTGGGCAGTACTCAGACTGGGAGAGGTAACAAGCTAACTATATAGATGCCACTCTATTCCTTCTGACATACTTCTGTAACAGCATTAAAAACTATGCAAAAACCACAAAACCAAGTATTTTCAAAGCCAATGACACCTTTTTCATATGGTCTCTGGAAAATGCTTGTTAAGAATGTCAGTTCAGTGGCAGGGGAAAAAATGATGAATCAACATGTGAAATTATTCAGAAAATAAGAGGTGAAAATGTAATATCTCTGTATAAATGCACAAGGTAACAGCGCTTTGAACAGTGTGCATTATTGTTCTACCTACTTTAAACAAGAATGAGATATAATCATGAAGAGTATAAAGAATAACACGGATGATCAAAAGATTATTTTTTGTAAAAGGAGACAAAAATTAATAAAATAGACTTGGGGAAAAAAAATGTGAAGACTGAAAGAAAATAGAAAAGACAACAAAAAACAACTGAAGGAGTACGTTCTTCATGGCACTACAGGAAGGAACAGCAGGAAATCATAAGAGGATAGTTTCTTTTTCCACGGAACTCATAATTAAATAGTGACACTAATTGCCACATTGACACAAATGAAGTTCAAATGTATAATCATATTTAAAAAGTCATTAGGCTCATTTATGAAGAAGAAATCCATACAGGGATAAAATTTCCAACGCAGGAAT
>NW_008584872.1:12377-47965 GCF_000691845.1 Merops nubicus
GACCACCAGAAGATGAGAAGCCATTTCACCAGAAGAATCTTCTGCTACTGATTACTTTCACAGGAAGATACTGAGCTGTTTGAATCTTAGGTCCAACCCCATATAGTTATTTTCATGGTTTAAATTTTAATTAATTCAAGGTTTTAAGAGAGAAATTATCTAAGCCTTATTGCAGAACCTAAATGAAAGGCAGCCAAGACAAATGGCATAAAGCAAGTAGGGTCATCTTGGCTTCTGGAGTACATATATTCTATAATGAAAGGATTTAACAGGATTATTTCTGGAGTAATTTATCTGTAGGTCACACATGCCAAGAATATTTCATTAGTTCAGTACTATCTGCCCCTTTTGTTATGTTTGATATGTTTGATAGGACTTAGAAGAATAGGTAATGTCCCTTGTCATCGCAGAGCAATTGCCTGCAATTAAGAGGTATTACAGCTTACAGTACTTTAGATTTGTCATCCAAATTCAAAGTTACATTCTATTTTACTTGACAGGAAGAAAGGAACACTGAAAGTAGAATCTGTTGTAGTTACAATAAGCTATTTGTGACTTTTATCAGATTTAACTGGAGAGGTAGCAAAGCAAGAAGACAGGAGGTGCAGGCATGCAGCGTGGGCTGCGGATTTTTTATACTTTCCTTTTTCAGGTAAGCGACTGCTGCAGTCTGGAAAGATCCCTCTGTCTAAAATACATGAGTTTGGTGCTTTAAATTTTGCACCATCTTGGGTCCTTCCATTTCAAGTGGAGAATACTAACCACGATTCTAAAACCCACATGAAACTATTTGGATTTTGTCCCTCCATTAAAAAAGCTAAGAAAACAAAACAAAAAGCACTTTTGCCTTTGCTTTGCTAATTTCAGCTAAAGTCAATTTCTGATACCATTTTACTTCCCTTTGTTACGTTTCTTTGGTTGGTTAAGTGTCTTTGTTCAGAACAGATTTTTTTTTACTTAGTAGACATCATTCAATTCACATATGTGCCCACTATCATCCATCAGCACTCTCTACATAGGAACCATTTCACCCAAACCAAAATGAAGCAACTTCTACAAAGAAGTAAGACAATATTAAACACAGCATTTTAGACCAGCAAGCAAGGATCACTGTATCCAACTGAAATTACAGGGAAGGATTTAAATGGAGGATATAATTATCCGAAGACTTAAGAGATGGATCATTGCCCTCCTAAGATGGTCAAAGCCAGTGGAGACAGTCTGGGCTTTTTACTAATTATAAAGATGGAAATAGTGAGTGTCTTTCTTATAAAGGCAAGCTGCTGGAAAACGTTTTTAAAGATGCCATAGTACAACACCTTAAAACCTTCAGAAATCCAGCAAGGGTGCTTACCCTTTAAGAAATACCAGATACTGCTGGTCATAGGATCACATGGCCTATCAGTTGCCTCCAAATGACAGGAAAGGGCCATTTTCTTCCCTTTAATCCATGAGGAGGACACAAGGAGCAAGAATCCTGGAATGCAATATCTCTTAGAGAAGCTGCAAGAGTTGAGTCAGGCATTTTCACTTCTGCTAATTGGGACAACTTTTTTGCTCTTTTTCTTTTTTTAAATTGTTCCATAATAGTCAATAATTGCATGGCTTTGAGGCTTCCTCTGTGTGCTACCTACACAACCCATGTATTCCTAAGCGTACTTACACAGCTTCTTTGAAGATTAGGACTCTCCACTTTCATGAAGTTTTTATGGATTGTAATTTATATGAGCTGGACTGGGTAGAAATTATCACTGAAGTGCATCTAGGGTAGAGTTCACTTGGTAAAGGATTGACTTATTGTTCTGTGGCAAAACAAGTGTTATGCACTTGCTATGCATTTATGATGTCCTACTATAAGACAGCAGATGTCACATTTTGAACAATCATTGGAAGTAGGTGGTGAATGAACTGGAAGTGTTTGCTCACTGGTCATCTCTTGCCCACTGAGTGGAGATAAAGGAGGAGAGCTCACACGTCAGACAGTATCAGAACAAAGATCATTAAAAAAATGTGTAGAGAAAGAAAAGAACCAGTGCAGAAAAAGATAAGAAAGAAACCTGGATGAATAACACAACAATTGTGTCAAGTTGTGGTGCAAGGTGCCACAAGGCAATGGAGCACTTTCAGCAGCTGTCAACAAGGGAGGTCCACAAAAAAATGATGCCAACAGCTCTACTCAAAAATAGCAAAAAGCTAAAAGAAATTCAAATCATTTTTGCAAGCAAAACACCCACAAAAGTCCCCCCAAAGCTATCAACATCAAATTACAGTTCCTTTCAATCTATTTTGGAATATTCAATGTAAAACAAAACCTATGTGCACATGTATGTGAACTGTACATACATGCCTTCACTGGTGGTAATACAGCACTGAATACTGAAGTATTTATCTTTTTTCTTGCCTAAAGAAGATGGAGTTTATGTCAGATGGCCTTTGAACCAAGGATTAACTTTTTAAAAATAACTTGTTCAAACAGAATGTATAAAAAACAACATACCTTGCAAGGAACAATCTTAGAAAGCACTGTTTTTCTAATTTAAAAGATAATATTTAACTATTTGTTTCACTGTTCATTATTACCAAGTTATTAAATTAAGGAATTAAAACAGTTTTTAATACAATACCTCAGCAGTTGTGAGGAACACATCCTCACCAATATGTTTCAGTCCACATGAAATAACACCAAGGGCAACTCCAGGGAACACATAGGAATTGTTACCCTGTCCAGGATAGAGAGTTTGTCCACTTGGAAGAGTGACAGGATCAAAAGGACTTCCACTGGCAAAAATGCCACGTCCCTAAATTGTAATAAAAAAGCCAGAGAAAGCATGTCAGTTGTGAGGATGCTGTCGATTCACATATCCCTTTATGACAGTGGAAGCTGGGTTACATCTATTTAACATCTCTTAATATCTGAGAGGGTGTTAGAGCTACTTAACTGAAAATGTCTCAAGAACATCAGAATCCTAAAAATCACTGGCAGTTCCCTGCAACTCTTTGATGTCAGAGACTAACCACTGCCTTATTCAGGTAGAAGTCATCAGAACAATTTAGAGGGGGAGAGAGTGAAAGCCAGCACTCATCATTCACCTTGTGCATCCACACCAGAAGAAGGGTACATGGGAAGAGCTGCAAAACTCAAATTAGACTGTACTGTCTTGGTAATGATGGGTGACGCTGCTGGATTTATTCCCAACAGCAGATCATCTACAAAAATGACACTAAGGCCACTAAAATGTTGCACATTTGGATATGGCAGTTTGTGAGGAGCTATGGGGACAGGCAGAGGGTTTTGCTCCTTTCGATCTCCCCTCTTGAGGTCCCTGCACACACTCCACTACAGAACGACAGAGATGTAAGCTCTATCTGAGGTATGTTATCCCATGGTGCAACCCATAGCACAGGTTGGTGATGGGGCCTCCTCTTCTGGGACCTTGTGGCTCCCCTCATCATAACATACTGAGCAGGCAGCAGGGCGAGGGCACCAGCTCAGGCACCAGCATGTGATCATCCAATACTGATAAACTGCTAAGATGTTCCCCAGCAGATTTCTGGGTAGTGCCAAGCAGCACAGTTGCCACCATGGCTCAGGCACCACGCACTGCCTGGTTCCAGCAGGCAGTATGGAAGAGCCAGCCTGTTTTGGGGAATTACAGAATTTAGCAGTACAGATACAAGTTACACCATATCACTTGTCCTGAGCACAAGAGAACTGGCTCTAACTCATTTTACATTGTAGTTCACATGGGACCTCTAAATCTCTTCCCAGGACCCGAACACATGCATAGCTCCATGCTAACACAAATCAGGCAGCTGTGGGGAGCAACAGAAGCCTGCAGGGTGGCCCAGATGTGGCAACAGGGCTCATGTTGCTAATGGCTTAATTCTAGCTAAGAGGAATATTTGGCCTGGTGTCATTCAGTAGTATGCACACTTAGAGCTGTGATACCACTGGAGTACCAAGAGATTGGCTTCAAGGAAGCTGCAAGTTTGTCAGAATCTCACTGCTCCCTTGGGATGAGGAACACCCCAACGGGAGCAGATGCTGGCACCATCAAGGGTGCAGTTCAAGGGTGGCAGAAGAGGGACCTCTGAAGTGACTCACCCGGAGCACTTCTATGCGTGTTGTCCCCAGATCACTCCTGATACACAGGGAGAGAGCAGTAATTTCTACAACAGGAAATGCAGTTTTGGACTAATGAGGAGAATAACGTTGCAGAGGCTCTGTCTCTGCAGCCCAAAGGCCTCGGGCTCTTGCCTTGCCGGGGAAGGAGCACCCTTGGATTTAAGCAGTAAATTTGGGTGGGGAAGGAGAGCCAGCCTTTATGCTAGCACTGCTAAAGCGATAAATGTCACCGTTAAATACTTCAGAGGCGCCCTGTGTCAGAAATATCTCTGTCTATTTTAAAGAGCTGGAAACGTGCAGTTTAAAATATGCCACTGTTGCTATTCAGCTCTTCAGAAGCATATTCTGTTTGGTTTGGTGTCATGCAGTATTATCATGGCCAGCTTATTATACATTTTGGTGACAGATCAAATCCTTCAGTGCATCTTTTGCTCTGCCTACCAGATGTCATTACCCACTGTAACCAGCCCTTCCTGCAGGCCACGTCCCCAGCTCTTGCACTGTGCTGTAATTGTGTGCTCTGCAGTGGGGAGCAGGCATGCTAAATCTGTCTTTCAAACACTGTGCAGCTGCCATTCAAACTGCCCTGTGTTTGACAAGAAATCCAAACACAACCCACTATGAGACATACAGTCAAGTATTCATACCTTTCAGATTCTAGGCTGAATTACAGGATAATGTGTTTGTTAGCACTTCTATAATACGATAATAAGTAAGCAAACACAGTCCTCTTAATTTTCATCTGTTTCCATAATAGAAGTCTTTGTAAAAGGAGTTAATTATCCCAACTCTTAACAAAGAATTACTTTAAAGATTCTATTTCCTGTACTGAAGTATTTTCTTACCCTAAGGAGTACTTCTAAAAATCTCAAATGAAAAGCATGCCACTGGGTGTATATATTACACAAAATGGCACAGTCAAAAACAGACATAAGACTTTAATGACGGATGGTTACTGATGCTTTGGCACACGCATAAAGACCATGAGTCATGCCTGACACCAATAAAAGCTATGAAATGTTTTTATGAGGGTGCAAGCATATATTGACTTCAGTAAAACTGTCTTAATAAAATCAGAAAAAAACATTACTTAACTCATTTTACCTACACACAGAGACATGATTAGTACTTGCTACTCCACCCTCTGTCTTCCTCCTATTTTAAATTTAATTTCATATTTACTTTTAATTATGCATACTGGAGAGACGTTCATCTTTGGTTACCTCTGTATATTTGTAGCACTGCTCAGCAGTGCATTCTGCTTTGCTGGTAGGATTGCTGAGGGCAAAAATAATAGGGCGTTCGTTCAAAGCAGCCATATCCTGAAGAATTTGCTTAGTAAAAGCACCACCAATCGCAGCAACTCCTGAAGAAGAAAAACACACACACACAACAAGCAAACAAATAAAACCAGTTCAAAGACAGACATGCATGTCACTTTTAAAAGAACAGAGCTCCTTTTACCGCATACCTGCCCCTTTAAAGTGGAGTTCAACCTTTTTCCTAATGTGGTTAAAATAAACTTTTGCATAAAACATTTTGAAAGAACAAAACTTCAGTATTATCCCTAACATAAGGCAGAACCTATTCACCCCTCTACAGTTTGGTGAATTTCTCACTTCACTTTTCTCAGGCCCTTTATATAAAATAGAGAAGTGTCACCTAACCTGCAGGTTAAGTCCAATTAGATGTAAAAAGGCTCAACCTTGTCTCCTAAGGTTAGACTGGATAGTTTCTCCCAAATCCAGTGTGTCAGATGTCAGGTTTTTCTGACACGATGAGTGAAGTCTCTGCCTTCTAGAAGCTCATCATTCTGTCATCTCCAGCCTCAGATGATGAATAATCCCAATTTTGAGTCTAAAGCTTCCCTGACAGCCACAATTTATTTTTAATACATCCCTTTCCATCTCAGCAGAGATGCTTTTCTATTCTCCATACAGTACTCACAACCACAAAGGGGTGTGTGTGATGTTTCTGAGGTGCCACTACACTTGTGTTTCTGCCTAACCTACAAGAGTTGGGAATTCAAGGATCAGGTCCTTGCTCTCCATGCCTTCAGTGGAAACAGGTAACAGTACTTGAAGGACTTTATAGTCCTAAGGATCTATACATCCAAGGAGACTCCTATCACTTGGCTTGTAGAGAAGTTAACATTCTTCTTCCTCAGAGACCTCAGCGTCTGGCTCCCTGCTCTGATTTCCACACAGCATCCAAGTTTCAACAGCAGGAAAAAAAGCTGTTGTCCCCTCTCTTGGGGGAGCAAGAACAGATTCAAACCTGGGCCAGGAGAGGATCTCTCTTGGGTCAGTATAATCACAAATGAGCATCCCAACATTGCCCGTTCAACATCTTGGTGTCTGCTCAAGGAGAGCACAGGGTACTTGGAGGAAGGTGAAAGGGGTCCTCACCTGGCAGAGCTGGCTAGAGCGTTGTACACGCTCCAGGAATGGCATTTCTTAAAGGTGTCTCAGAGTATTTTCTGACTGCTTCTACATGAAGCACAGTGTCATCTTACAGAGACCAACTTGTATAAGAGCCTGTTGTACACCTTAGTTTCTGGTTAAGTCTGCAATAGCCAAATGTTTAATATCTTCTAAAACTGCTTCTGAACAGCCAATAATAAGAATGACAACTATATTCAGTTATAAAGTTAAAACAAAATGCTCTGAACAACCTCACTATTTCTTTTACTTGTTTTTGTTTTAAAACTGAAATTTCTTACATTGGGTTAAGCTAAACTAAGGCTTTTCCTTGAGCCATTGAAGGCAATGAAATGTATAAGAGGATTCACTGAGACAAAATAAAACACTGGGAGAAGTATCCACAAATTGCCTTATGACTCTTGCTGCCCCAGGGAAGATACTGAATGACTAGTCCTCCAAATGGAAAAAAACTCAAATATTAATTTTCATTGCTGTTTCTCTTAGAGGAGCCTTCATTATGCAGTATGGATAGGAGAAAGCTACCTCGAGGGAATGAACTGCTTAGATTTATATATAAAAAGGAAACACAGTAAACCTTCATATTTCCTGACGGTAAACATTCCCTAAGCACCCACACACCTTTATCCAGATAAATAACACAGATCATTCAGTCTAGTCTTCTGTTCCAGTAGCTTTTTCAGCCTTGCATTCTACTAAATAAATTCTCTAGACGAATTGGTCTCTGTCTTGCAGTCATGTCTTTATGGAGCATAGAAAAAGACAGGTCTTATTCACCTCATTCATGATCACTGTTAAAAGCAGACATTCACTGAACAAGGACTCTGTGGTCTAGGCACAGTCAAAAAGGTAGCTCTTAAAATGTAGCTCAGTTTTCAGTATGGCATTTCAGGTTTTCCAGCTTCTGGTGAGTGATTTTACTAGCCAGATAGATAATTCTTCATCTTACATATAAAAAACAAAAACTATTTAAGAGTGTTTTCGGTTTAAGCTTGAAACTGTCACTGTAATATAATAACCAAACTGCAGAGACCAGAGCAATCCTTTACTGGGATTCCAAATCCTGCAACTTTTATGAAAGAAAAAGTCTTCGTAAAATCTGTGGGTTTTCTTGATCTGCACAAAGGACCTAAGTGTGGCTGAGGACCTAAATGTGAAGGAAAAGAAGATGCACCTACAGCATGGCTCATACTTGCACAGCTCTACATGTGCTTAGCTCAGTTTTCTCAGTCCAAGTTTGAGGTTATTTAAGAAGGTGATAAGGTTCTCCATCAGACGTTTAAATGAACTTGGATTAGTCTTCCTGTAAAATGGATGGCTTCGAGTGAAAACACTGTTACATGCTTGGATAGTTACTGTTTGTTCAGTTGCTTAATAGAGTCCTTTATGCACCTAATGTTTTCTAAAAACACACAAAGGTAAACTCTGTTCAGAAGAACCTGATCTTGTCTTCAGACAAAGCCACATCCCCATTTTTTTCAAACAAAGAATAAGGTCGTTGCTTTAAAGTAAAAGAAATTACCTATTAGCACAGTTGGTTTTATATCTTTAACAATATCTTCTAGATTTTTCATTTCATCGTGTTTATGGGCAAAGCGTTGTTTCTCAGTTGTTAAGGAGGCACGCCCCTGCATAAGGAAAAAAAGGAAAATACCTTTATTATAAGTTTAATAGAACTTAATATCCTGGGATAATCAGTTTACACAGTATCTGGTTTAACATGTCCTATTTTCATTTCTACTTTTGCATCTATCACCAAATACCATATTAGACAAAGTTACACTGTGTACAGCTAACATGCTTAGGATAATTTAGAACTAATGTAGGTAAATTAAATTCATTTCTTTACTTGAAATTCATAACAGCTGTAAGTCACCGCTGTATTAACAATGCTATGAAAGTATCATTCTTTAAAGCATTCTTGAAGCTGTTTTACCTTTTAAAATTTAGTCAAACGCTTACAGTTACTAGTGATAAAGCATAAATATATTTACATAGCACACTGTACAGATGCACCAGGGCAGAGGCAGTTTTCTATAACTTAGAAAAACAAAAATAGTTCCTCCCAGCTTTTTCAGCTTTGTTCTTGTCTAAAATTATAGAGACTCTATGGGCAGTGTATATAGACTATAGGGGAGCCTATATTTCGCCTCACATTTTTCAGATTTAAATAATTCATTCTTAAGGATGGAGTAAAAATAATTCCAACCAGGCGCCTGGTGCACTGTTTTTGCATTAAGAAACTCGACTCAGCTGTGAAACAGCTTTTGTCCTGATCGACACCAGCAATTTCCACCCACTGATGCCCAAGAAGGTTTCCAAATGGAATATGATAGATTCAAGAAAAAGGACTATAGAGCATCACTGACATTGAGCTGCAAAAAGGATTTGAACTCAGTTTCAGTAACAAGGAGTGCAGGGCAAGAAGGGCTCAGAATTTGTGAAAATTATATTAGTTGTCTAAAAACGCGGACCTCTGTCTGTACACAAGCATCTGAAAATTTCAGCAGAAGAATTCCAAATGCATACCCCTCCACCCCTCATTTTATTCTCGTGCCTGCAGAAAACATCACTGCAAAGATACTTTTCAAACACAAATCTAGAAGGCAGTGCCAGCTCCTCAAACATCTACCAACTTCAGACAGTGAGAAGCCGATTGTACGGGTGTATGAGAAGTACAGGAGGAAAATGGAAGGCTAAATGTAATTTTGACCAAATAGCCAGAAGAGATGCGCATCATCACCCCAGTGACATCTTTTCCAATTGATAAGATGAACATTTCCTTAATCTTAGCATGTTAATTGAGACTATACTGAAGTATTGGAACAGAATTCATTCATTCCTTCAGGATTAGTGGTTTTAATTCCATTTTGGCTTAATTTTAACAAAAAAAATGAGAAATCCAACACTACAATTCAGACCCCGACTCTGCGATGTGGCAAGGTGTGGTTGTGCCAGTCCCATCACCTAAGCTTCTCTGCTGGTCCTCAAAGGGCCACCACAAGAGCTCACAGACAGGAGGGAAGCCCATTTTTCATTTCCAGCTGTAAGAAAAGCGTTTCCATCCCAAGGGTAGCACAGGAAGCCACGGAAGGCTGTTATGTGGTCAGGCCTGAGGGAGCTGCTCTGCCTCACAGGACGCCAGCTTCTCTTGGCTCACCCACGATTACAAGGAATTTCCAGAGATTTCTCTTCTACAATTTCTTTTTACATGGCCAAAATACAGAGTTTTTAAATTAAGAGTGTTATGTCTGGATGTGCTTACTGGGGTCTTAAGTGTTCTCCAAGAGCGATCAACACCGAAATACTGCGATAGGGGCACCTGGTTTCCTTTGTGGCTAAAATGTGAAATTCTCAGCCTCAAGAGAATGACGCAATATTTAACAATTTTTGGCATATTCATGCTCAAATCATTCCACTGTCAATATCCATTTTGAAGTGTGCCATTTCCCAGCACCCCAGCAGATGTCCCCACAGTCTATGCACATGGCTTAGATGCATCTCATTTTAAAGCAGTTTTCCTTAACATTTTCAGTGGAAAAATATGAAGTTTTCTTTTTAGTCATCAAAGAAAAAAATGCATTTGTGGCTTCCAGACCAAAAGCTCGTTGCTAGGAATAACTCAAAATATTATAATAAAAGCCACTTTTCATTCTAATCAGCTGTTTGATTGAAATCAGAATGCTTGGCAGAGCCCGAGTTGGAGGCAGGTTTCCTGGGGAGCCAGGAATAGGTGCCATGGGCAACCATCCAATCCCACTCTGCTTCTTCAGTTGGTTCCTTAACAGCTTATCACGCTGCTATTGAGGAAGCCAGTTTTCTGGCCTTAAAATCCAGCTTCCAGGAGACTGCCCTGGGCTAGCAAGAAAAAAGAAATCACCTCTAAGAGCTAAGGCCAGATAATTTTTCAGGCTGTAGCAGGCTGGTAGCATTTGGTGCATTCTGGATCTGCAGATCTGTCAAGATCTCTTGGGAAAGTTGACATTTGATTTTTTTTCTACGGTGCATAATGGCTAAGAGGCCAGGCTGACATCTTACTGGAGAAAAAATGCTGATATTCTTTCATTTTACTTTTTAATCAAAACAAATAATCAAAATCCTTCATGAAACAGAGTAACTTCTTTATAGAGACTTATACTTGATGGGCTTTTGAGGACGTACTTTTTTTTTTAAATTAAGATAATGATGGAGCTGTTAAAACACTTACTGATGCAACACCAAGGATTCAAAGCCCCACTTCTGCCTGACATTGATTATCAGCTTTCATTTAATTAGCTAGAAAGGAGTTCTCAAACAGTAAGCTCAATGCGATGCACTGCAGCCCTTTCCAGGCCACTCACTAGTGAGACTAGTGCTAGTCCAATGGGTCAGCCTGAGTCAGATTCACCTCTGCCCTATCTTAATTTCTATCTGCCCTTAATTTCACACCAGGCGTTCTACTATCCTTAAAAAAACTACCATGACCACAAACAACAACAAAAATAACCCACCAAACTATTCCCCTCACCAAAAAAAAACCAACAAAAACCCAACTCCAAAACAAAACCAACACACTCCCTCTCCCCCAGTTTTAAATTTATTTCCTTATTCAAGTTTGGTCTGAATTCGCTTGATCCATTAGTCAGAATGAATCACGTCTCCAAGTAAATATTTTTGTAGTATATTAACTAAGAATGAAACATTAAATTCTGTGGCTTAGCAAAAATAATAACAGCTATGTACATAGAAATTTTTTCTTGGAAAATATTTATAAGAGACATTCTATGATTATGGTGTTTTTTTTGATGTACGTTTTAAAATAGATTATCAGAAACGTATTTTAGTTGTTAATTCAGTGATCCTAAAAGAGCTTTATAACATCTCCCTAAAAACTGTGTCAGAGATTTCAAGATCACCCAGTTGGTTTGGTTACAAAACTTCAACAATTTAGAGGAGAGTGCTTTAGATAGCATTTTTTTCTCCCCAAGTTGGCAAACTGTTAAGTTCTTCTTTCCACAAAGTCAAGAGGCGTCAGGAAGGGCACAGCTAGCTTTCCTCCTTGCTCTGCCAACAGGGCAAACAACGACTTGCAGGAAGGAAGAAACAATTCCATTTTGTGCATGCTTAACCTCAAACTAAGGGGTTGCCAGTCCATTCAGTGCAAGCTTCCAGACATCCGCCCCTGGATGCCTGCAGCCGGAATAAGAAATCGCTCAGTTTTTGTCAGTCAGCAGAGGGAAGAGGAGGGAGTCAAAATGCAGAAGTCTCAGTTCTGGGTTTGTGTGGTTTTCTGTCTCGTCTCCCTCCTGACACTGGAGAGATGGAAAGTGGGTGGACCTGTCATTGTAGAGCTACCCTGACTAAAAGATCTTCCAGAATTGCAGAGCCCATCTTCTGACATTCCCATTTCCAGCCCTGGTGCAGCCAGCTTTTGTACTCTGGTTATCTGCTGCTAGGAAATGAGCCATAGAGGCTCAGCACAAGGCAGCACAGATCAGAAACTTCTTGCATCTCCACTCTCCCAAGATACTAATACAGCACCCAGCTCACTGATATTTTCTTTCTTCTAATAGGAAAAGGAAAAAATTAAAGCACTCAAAGAATTTGAATGTGCTCTGGGGTTCTGCGTATGAAGCTCTGGGTCTTTTAAGTAGAAACATCTTCAGTTACATTTATATTTTTCTACTAATTCCACTGTCTTGCTCTTTTAGAATTATTAAAAACTCATTCATTCAGTGGAGAGAGCTCAGACAAATCAGCAGTCTAAAGACATGCCCCTTTCGGTACACCAAGCCTCAATACAGACTCACTGTTTCACTGAAGGGTTTCAGTGCTTGCCACACAGGGGAGGAACTTTTCCAGGGTTTTCTACCAAAGGATGTTATTGCACTGTTGTTCAAATAGCAGTATGAAGATTCATCAGAAGCTGCCTTAAGTTGTAATAAGTTTTCTATGCTGCATAACAAGCATCTTTCCTGCATCAAGTGATACTCCCTAAATCTAAAAAGGAAGTCTTTCACACTGAAGACTACAGATGAACAGACTTGACGTGATGCCTGTGCAGCTGTTCAGAGGGGAAGATACTAACTCATGAACTTTTTCAGTAGCAGGAGGAAGGTAAAGTTAGAAAAAGAAGATATATATCCTTCATGTCTTAATTCTCAAATGTAGTTACCACCTCAAGAAAAAAATAAAAAAGCACCAACATTTCATTATATAATTTCTCACAATGCAATGTATTCTTATGTTATTTCTTTAACTTTTATAGAATAAATAATTTGCTAGGGGCGTTACAATACGATTTCCTGAATAAAAAATTTAACACAACATTCTACACACTAAAGCACCAGGAAGACAACCATAGCATCTTTAACCTATATACAGGCTGCCTGAATAAACTGTATAATACACCTTCACTAGATGCTGAAGGTGAAGAATATTAAAAACATTCAAAAAGATAAATAAACTTTAAGTCCAAAGACTCAGTGAAAATCTGAGAAATTACTTCAGAAGGGAAAAATGTTGCCTCTATCACAGTGTCATTTTGTACCAAGAAACCTATGGGATATATTGGATTCGAACAAAAGAGAACTAAGCAACATGAAAACAGATACATTGCTATATTAGAAGCCACCATGGTATCTCAGATGGAAAGTAATATGAGCTAAATTCTTTATTAGCAAATGAGTTACAATGTGGACTGTGTTAAGTCAGCAGCTGAAGTATAGAGATAAAGAAACAATAGCAGCATTCTCTGATGGTGACATTATGTATGAAAGATCTTGGCAATCCTAAAATGTCTGTAGTCCCTAATGGATGAGAGTCATTGCTATTATATATCATTCCTACAAAGAGTAAAACGTAGTCACTTGGACACCAAGACCTTTTAATGCAAGGAGCAAAAGGATGTAACAGGACTCAGTAGTTAACATTATGAAAAACTGCTTCTATTTTGGATTTGAACTGAAAGCAGTTCTTAGTTTTAGGGAGAGTTATTAAGTTTTTAGTTTAATTGGCTGATCAACAGCACAAGAAGCAAAGAGATACCGAGGTCAGGCTTCAAGCAAACATACATTACAATTTCCACAGAAAGTTACTCGTATCATCCTATTATAGAACCAAATTGAGGCTCAAATAACAAACAAAAAATGACCCATCAATAAAACCCTGAGAAAATTCATAGAAAACAGCTGTAAAAACAGAGGACTAGACTGCACAGCAGACATCTATGTGGGATATTACAAAACAGGAGGTGAATCTTACAAATTTCACCAATGTGAAGTCTAGTGCCCTGGTCTGTTTGAGCGGGTCCTGCTGGGGCTGCCTCATGAAACAGGGCTGAAGAGCAGAGCAGCTTTATGTCAGCCAGGCAAGACAGGCAGGGCTGGAAGCTCTCCAAGATTTGCTCTTTCCATCAGCTGGGAGGCAGCTGAGAATAAGCCAGAGCTCCCTGATGACTCCACTGTCCCACATTAGAAGCAGCGCTGGCACGCATCCCATCTCACAACCAGGGAAGCACAAATCTATTTATATAAACACTTGCCTCCATTTGACTGTGTCAACTGCGGCCTACTTAAACAAGGGAACAGAGATCAGTACACAGATAAATTAATAAATTCATCTGAGGTTCTTAAATACTGAAGACGTGAGAACCACCAAAGACATGAGAACTGGAGACCGAAAAGCAAAGCAATCCATTAGTAAATAGACTATTTCCAACTGCAAATGTTTTGGTTTTACTTGTTTTTGTTTTTTTTTTCCCTATAAATTCGCTATTGCAGAGTTAAGAGCAAAACAAACAAAAAATCAGTTGTTAAAGCGTCACAGAAGAAGAAAAAAGGATGTGGTTAAGACTCATGGGAGAAGGTGCTGAAACATCTCCCTGTTGGGAGATGACCTCTACAGGGTTTCATATCTCTTCCATCACAAGTGAATCCATGGTCTAAAGGTTGCAGATGAACCATCTGGAGGGCTCTAGTCAGGGATTACAGACAGTTCTGGGACCTGAGGGACCTCTTTGGGGAATCCTCCAGGAGCATGAGAGTGAAGGGACAGGAGAAGCACAGAAAGTGTTCTAGGAGAGGACAGGACAGGCCACCTTCCCTAGGCAGAACTCCAGGAGAGCATCAGTTACAAGGAATCACAAAATGCAAAGAAAGACGCAGGTAGGGATATGGACTCACGGGTCAGAGGTTACTGAAACCCAAAGGCTTGCAGGTGACAGCCAGGCATGTGCTACCTTGTTTAGGAATCAAAAAGCAGACACACACAAGCCTTCCAAAATCCTCATACCAGGGCCCTAGTTATAAAACGACTATACCTCCTGATCAGGCCCGTCACCTAACACCTAAAGGTGAAAAAAGCAGATTAAAACCAGGTGAGGCAACTTGGACACAGCATTAATAAACAACTTGTTGTCAACTGTGTGAAAAAAACCCACAACATTTTGAGGAGATAATGTCATAATGGTTGGCAGTGAAACATACAATTTAGGTAAGAAATGTAATTCTGTAATTCTAAATGTAAAATTCTGTAATTTTAGTCAGTGCAATTGACTAAAACACATTGTTAGAAGATTAGGGCTGTTTATTTAGGTGCATAAAATATCCTTTCCATGTAAATAAGCACATATGATTTACAGGCAGGACAAAATTTATAAAGACAGTTATTTCAAGAAGATAAAATCTGAGAAGCAGAGCAAGTCAGGAATCCACACAGGAGGAAAAAAAAAAAACAAAACAACAAACCCTACCAAAATTGAGAACAGCAATCATTCATTTCCATAACAGAGCCTGAGCAAACAAAATCACGAGCCATCCAAATTTGGTCACCATCGCATCAGTACATCCAATGTACATGGTGTCTAAGACCATGTTACAGGCTAACAAATTTAACACACAAATATTTGGTGGTGTCCCTTTTAAGGAAAATAATAGGAACATTCTGATGTACTGATCAAGGACAAAAGTAAAGGTCAAGAATTGACTGTTGATAAAAAGAAAGCTAGAAATAATTAAGTTAGCAGGAAAGGCAGATAATATTAAGTGATATAGAAAAGTTAACATTAAAGCTGTTGTGAAATTAGTATCTAGACTAAAACCCAAACTTTTTAAGAAAGTGATTATTGCTAAAATATAAGAAAATTCATTAATAATCAGACAGTCCGTATGGGATTCAGTTTAATATTAAGATACATGATTGTGAGTTTCAAAGGCTCTTTCACATGTTATGTGAGCTCTGCTGACTCTAATGGGAGCAGCCACACCTATATGGCACTGAAGTTCTCTTATCAGTCCCAAATGTCCCCTTTCTCTTCCACCATTCTCTAACCAATGAGATATAAGAAATTATATCCAGCTTTGACCAAACCGTGGGCTTTAATCAGGGTCTTATCCACTATCAGGTTGTGAGTTGTGATCCAGTTGGATCTTTTCCAAGTAAGATTGCCAGGGATATTCAAATGGGAAAAGGAGGAGGAAAAATGAAAACATTTTAGAGAATTATCTACATAATTACCTGGGTATCTCCATTCTAACTAATTAGGACCACAGAAATTGGCAAACTTTTGGGATTTATTTCAGTCCTCCTCTTAGAAAGACTTCAACTATCAGACCTCAACTGATGTTCTTGTGCTTGCTGTTCACTTTTGGGCTTCATCCAGATGATCTGAAGTCTTTCAGGGTATAAGATCCCATATTTAATGACCATTTAAAACACAAACCACTTGACTAGACACAAGTATTACTCTGCTAAACTGGAAAGCATAGAGTACAAAACTGTTAAATCCAACATTCCTCCAGGCTGACATACTTTTTAAAGATAAAGATGACATTCATCCCTATGTGAGGGAGATTCATTTGTGCACTAGAGATTATGTGGCATACAAAAAGCTAATGCTGTCTTGCAAATTACAGATAAACCATCACAAGAGAAGCATGTTTGGCAGTTCAGGAACACTCCCACCAGCCTGTCCATCCTCAAAAGAGGAGCATCCATCCTCGGCAGAAGGCGAGGATGTCTACAGAGTCCCTTTAAGTACTAAAAATGTCTTATTATTTGCACCATATTCCCAGGCAGTTCCAAGAACCACCTTGCCTACCATTCAACCCTGTTCTTGACATTGCCTTAAAAAAAAAAGAAGAAAAAGAAGAAATTGCAGCACATGGCTGAAATGCTGGGTTTTTCACTGTGAGGGTGGTGAGGCTCTGGAACAGGTTGCCCAGAGAAGGTGTAGATGACCATTCCTGGAATTGTTCAAGACAGGTTGGATGGGACTTTGAGCAACGTGGTTTAGTGGGAGGTGTCCCTGCCCATGGCAGGGGGCTTGGAACTAGATGATCTTTAAGGTCCCTTCCAACACAAACCATTTTATTATTCTACAGTGAACAGTGAACCTCAAAAACATCCCAATACTGTTTATCACCACCTGCCTCCTCTCAGCTACTGGACACAAAAAGATGCACTGTCCTTGAAGTTTAAGGTTGAAGATTTAGCCACCAATATAGCTAAGCATGACACTATGGCAGCTTTAAAGAAGGCAAAAAATGCGTTCATGTACATCACACATTTGTGTATATTTGTGTGAATAACAGAAAAAAAATGGAAACACTAAGAATACAGGAAAGAAAAGGAACATGGGAGAAATCACCCATCAGTGTGTTCATCTAGGTAAATATCTATTCATCAATCAGACAGAATGTGACAATGTGACAGAATTCAGAAATTCAGAATTAAAGATGAGTCGAAACTGCTTAATCTCCAAATACACAAGAGTGAAAAAGCAACTTTAAAAGTGTCTTTTAATTAAACATTAAAACTTCCATCTGAATGCACTGGGTTACTTAAGACATGCATTTCAAGAGGAAAAATATCTCTTTTCAAAAAGTCCTATAGTTCAAGTGGCAAAATTCCAATGATACTATGATCTGCAAACCTTCCTCATCCACCTTTGAAGAAAAAACTAGTTTCAAAGGTGAAAGCATACTGAACTAATTAAAAGAAACTCACAATAACCCTAAACTGATATGAACATTATAAGCTCTCCAGAATGAAGCAGAGAACACAACTATAGACAGCATAACACACATACCCGTCATCAGTAGCTCTTTTACCACAACATAGCAGAAAAATTGGTCATCAAACTTGGTTTAATGAAAAAAGATGGTTCCCAGGGCAGGGGAGAATATTAATGGGAAAATGAAAACACAGCTGCACTTGAACTAAAATTAAAAAGCCACAAAGGAAAAATCAGATACAAAAGTCTGATAAGTGACTTCGTGGCAGCTTTGGGGTGCAGGGAAGAAGGAAAACATGGTAACTGTTTCCAGTCAGGTCAACAAAAGTTCCCAAGTTATTTTTCTTTGGTTTGCACTCGTTGAAATACTACAGAAAGGAGATGAAAGGAGAAACAATGTTTAAATCTATAATTATGCATTGCAAAATTAATGATCAAAGGACAGCATAGAATAAAAATGATGTAAAAATTAGTTTACTTGGACAAAGTAATTGCTGAGTCTTCAAAGGTTCTGTTACTTCTCATACTGCTAAGGCAACAAATCAGAATATTTGTAGGACTGAAAAGGTCTCCCTGCTTCAAGTAAAACTCTTTTGATCAAGCAGTTTTTGGTGACTCAAATTTTAAGAGACTCTTGTTGAACAGTTTTCCATTGATATAACTCCTCAGTAGTGAGAAATAAAAGTCAGCTTAGCTCATGCAAAGTTGCTTAGCTGGTGATCTGTGCTGTGGCTTGGCAAGTATTTATCTTCACAATAATTAAAAGATTTCTAACAATACAATCCTTCTCATTATATTTTTTTTTTCCACAAATCTTCCTCATTTTACTTCTCTTATCTTCTTTCTAAGGACTTGGGAAGTCCTTTAAGTCTTGTAGTGCTTTTCTGCGATCAGCTGAAGCCCAAATAATTTCCTAAGCAGACTTAAAGTACAGCATTCTCTTTTGGGCCAGAAAAAGGAACCAAGAATAGCTTAATTATTTACTTGCCGTATATATGACTTCCCAGCAGTTAAATCACAAGGTTCAAGAGGCTTATGCTGGGGTTTTGCTTTTGGGTTGGGTAGTGGTGTGGAGGCAGGTGGCATTTATAAATTTTGTTACTTTTTAGGGGGAACATTTAGCTGCAGAAGAAAGCCAACAGAGGACTTGAAGAGCTCTAGATCACAGATGGATCTCCTTAAGCCTAGCTTAGGCCGCGCACTGAAGTAGAATCAGAATCGTTTTGGTTGGAGGAGAGCTTTAAGATCACCAAGCCCAACCATTAAACCAGCACCACCAGGTCACCACTAAACCATGCCTCTTCAGCTTCTAGGCTCTGCATTCAAACACACCACAGCATTAAAAACCCACCTATTCTCAAGTCCCCCAGGACAGCCAGACAGGAATACTGGTGCTCTCAGGACTTCCAGGAACACCAGCAATGACCTGAAATGTGCACCATCAGCTCCCACTGCTTGAGTCAACATCTAGCCACAAATTCAGCCCTAATCTATCTCAGACAGCTGTTATGTCTGGCTATCATAAGCAGTTCACAAATATATTCTGGGCAGAACATGAAAATCAGTGGACTGCTTTTTGGACAAAACCCAAATTAAAGCCCCACCAAGAAGAATAAGCAGAGGAAAAGAACTTCAAGGCTACGTGAGGCGCTGATTGGCTTTGGCACTGCTTGAGAGCACTGAAGCTAGAAGGTGGTGAAGAAAGTATACAGTCACCATGTCACTAAAAATTTAGGAACTGTGAAAGGAATTTCTCACTGCGTACCAAGAGCAACAACCTGACTTCTCATCTGACTAGCAAATTAGCAGTGAGAGGTGTAAAAGAAGCAGGAAGAAGAAACAAGCAGGAGAGAAGAAAGGCTGGTTAACCACCTTGGCTGGATGGACAAGCAGCTGAGACCTGTTTTATCGCCCCTGTCAGTTTGTTTCCTTAACACCACCAGAAGGTGATTTTAGCTCATTTGTATTATTTGATAATCCCAATCTCTTTGGTGGAGGGAATTGTGAAACACACCATTCTTCTTAGGCAACCTGTAGGTTTTAACAGCCACAGAAGATATACAGGCCTTCGGTCATATGGGCCTGGATGCAAAAGCACTTTAAGATTATTAGATGAAAACCAAAATGATTAAAAGCACTCATCAAAACAAACACACACCAGAAAAAAAAATCTGTCTTACACAGTAGCAAATACCAGCATCTTTCTGTATCTGATCAGAAGAATGTGTTTTCTGGCAAGGGATGTCCAAGATGACCTTAGTAATACTGTCTCATCTTAATGTCTATGATCCCACTATTTCCCCTTCAATAGTATGAGTGAAAGGTGCTGTGATGCTGTTCAATAAATCAGCACAGATACAGGACTGCAGAATGGATGGTCCTGATGCATAGGTACGTGAACTACAAAAGATCTTAAATATTAAATGACTAAAGAGCACTGCACAAGAGTGCAATACCAACAAAAATTACCATAAACACTGCTACCCAACAGACAAGGTGAAAAAGCAAAGCCAACTGGCCTCTCATCCATTTCTTTTAAGTAGCTCACAAACTACTAAATACATAACCGCCTTTTAAAACATAGCAGTTTCTTTATTCTGGCACATGGAATTCATGTCTGTCTTTATTTTGGCACGTGGAAGGAATGAGGTAAGGGTGACTGATGAAGTCTCTCAGCAGCTTCAAATTCTGACCAGTGTTGATAGCACTGCAGACCACAACATCTGCAACATGAGCTATATCACTGTGCATAGAAGCTGTTTGATGTAATATATCTGTTTTTGCAGAAGGATGACATGCTTGCAATACCAGGAAAATACTTTATTCAAAAATATTTTTGTTCCTTCAGAAAACCCTTGAATGCTATCCTAGTGATGTATCTGTACATCTTTGTGCAACAGTGTGCTAACAAGTAATAGTTGCATTGCCATGGGAAATATGAAACCCACAGGTTGGACATTTCTTTCCTTACATGTGTTTTAATGAACTTCAGAATAATTCTCTTCTTTGTGTGCTCATCCCTAAAAGAAATAGGGCAGAAACTCCAAGCATGATCACACTTCCCCCTGAAGTAACATGGGAGTGGCATTCATTTAAGACACTTTAGAAAAGAAAACCAGCTTGCTGTGTCAAGAGGTAAATTGTTGTAGTTCCTTTCACAAAGAATATGTTTTTGCCTTTATCTGCAGGCTGCAAATAACTATCATGGCATTTAAAGGAATGAAAAAATTATCATACCTTTACTATTAATCCCTTTGAGTCAACCATCCATATCCTTTTGATAGCTGCATCTGTAGATATCCCTTCTTTTTCCATAGCCATAACAATGAGGTTTGCTATCCCCAGGGCAGCCTGAAGGGTAGAGCAGAAAAATTGTATATGAAACTAGAAATGAAAGAAATCCCCTGCTCATTTGTTTCCCCCACCCACTATTTTAAATAAGTGTCTTCGTTTTATTTAACAATAGTACTGAATCATTATTTTTTTCATAAAGTAAATGCTAATGAACTGTTGCTACTATTTGGCAAATAGAAACCATAATGTGGATAAATAGTATAGATGAATCTTAAATCATATAGCTAAATCATAGTATAGATAAATCTTAAGAAGGCATTTACAATGTGGAAAGCAAAATAAACGTTTAAACTCTAATCAATTAATGCTAACACCAACATTTACTCCACATAATCATCTCAGAATATATTAAACATTTTTTCGTCTTTGAAATTTTATTTTGTTCATTAGATATTTCTTTTTTTTACATTTAAACCTAAGGAAGCCACACTCTGCATGCCAGAAAGTAAAATGCAATCTGAAAAACCTGTTCTTATCGTTTTTTAAAATGTCCATCAAGAAGCTAAGTCTCTTTTTACCTAC
Organism: Merops nubicus; assembly: GCF_000691845.1. Taxonomy (NCBI): domain Eukaryota; kingdom Metazoa; phylum Chordata; class Aves; order Coraciiformes; family Meropidae; genus Merops; species Merops nubicus. Next base: position 33,814 of record NW_008584872.1, read on the forward strand.
TCCTTGTGTGTTTTGTAACTCTAGACTTGGCTGTGCTCCCGGTGAAAGCAGGGGTGAGAAAAATTCACTTATCAATATTTCGCTGAAACATTTATAATTCTTAATGGATTTTAGAATACTTCATCCAACAGATCAAATGTCATACAGGTACAGATTGAAAACCAGGCAACAATATGAGCCAACAGATCACTCAGTATTTCTGATTACCAACTCATATACATTATTCTTGTTCTTTATTACTCAGTTTCACTGAGAACCAAGTGAAATTCTCCTTTTTTAGTTAAGAAATACATAGCTCTATTGGGAATGAGCTCCTGCAGTAGACATGATATCTATCATTACTTCTTTGCAGCAACAGGCACACTGACAATACTAATGAAAAAAATAAACATTAGGCCACGGATTCATCTGTCTGTTGGTCATGGAGCAACACCAGGGGAAAGAACTTCAGAGGGATGGACAGTTTTGATGTACAAAGGCGCTGACATGCCAGACATGGATGCAAATCATTCTGAAAACTACAGACCTGAGCTCAGTAGCACCAAATATTGAAGCAAATTAAAGCTATCTGGACTACACAAAGCTGGATTAGTACATTGCACTGTCCTGGTTTCAATTGGAACAGAACTCATTCTGTTCAAAGATTTTAATTTTCAGCTCAGTCTCTTCTAGCTGTACTGTTTGAAGTTAGCAGCATATTTTCACAGACAGTGTCTGCTTCCAGCAGTGATAACACTCCATGTTTAGTCACCACCAAGGTTTGGTGTGCAGACCAAGGTCACTGCTAAATCCTGTGTACCACATTGGGGGTGTAGAAAGTAAGAGGCTACACCTCTGGGGAGGAGCAGACAGGACAGGTGACCCTAAACTGACCAACAAGGTGTTCCACCCCATATACATCATATCCAATATAAAGCTGAGCAATCATGATTATTAAGCTCTCTTCTTCAATGGGTGGCATCCTAGGAGGATTCTGTCCTTTCTGCCTTCAATCCTGATATTTGTGTTCCTGAATCCAGCTCCTGAATCCAGTTCCCATCTGCTGCTGAGCCCAGTCTGGGACTTCCCCAGCGCCTGCTCCACAGCATCAGTGGTGACAGTGAGGTAATTTCCAGCAGGGGGGTTGGGTTTGATACTGGGTTTTTATATATTTGTATATATCCCATTTTATTATTATTATTTTCATTAAAGCTGTTTTAGTTTTCTTTTCTAATCCATAAGTCTCTCTCCCTTATTCATTTTTCTGTCCCATTTGGGAGGGGAGAGGAACTAACAGCATCTGTTAGAGGTCTAGCAGATGGCCCTGACCTTAAACCCCGACATGCAAATATAGGGGGGTCTGGTGACCATGAATAATATTTTTTAGAAGCCTGCATGGAGTTGTAGACTTCATACATGAGAAGACAGCTAGCCACACTGTAGATAAGTACAACTTTTACTTGTGTGTCTGTGGCTTAGAAATTTATACTGAAAAATTAATATTAAAACATAATGTGCATAAAACTCTTCAGAAATGGATGATCTTAACAGGCAGAATACTGAAAAACTATATTTAAGGACAGGAAAAATCAAAGGGGCATGGCTTCTTATTAAGTAACACCGACTCTGGTAAATACATTTTATTTCATCTCTCTTTGGTAGCCTGATATATTTCCTCATCTTCCAAAATGTTTTGCTTGTTCCTGTTGAGACCAGTTCAATAATTTGCAGCTGAAATACTATAACCTGAAGTTTTAAAATGAGAACAGAACACCACAAAATGCCTTATGAAAAATACAAGGCTTGACCACATGGTTAGAGATTTTCTGTAAGTTTACATTTGAATTAAGAACCAACATTCAGCAAGTGTTAGCCATCATTCTACCCATTTAATCTTCTTCTTAGCTGGATACACATAATTTGATTAAATATTAAGAAAAAATATCTTTGTCGTAAAATTTTTCCTGATGTATAAAAATACATACCTCTCCAGCTCCCTGGAACAACACTGTGTGATCTGATAACTTGTTCTTGGTGATACGCAGAGCTGCAAGAAGACCTGCAACAGCCACAGATGCAGTTCCTGGAATAAAAAAAAATAATAATATATTTGGCTATTCTGGAATATTTAAAATATTTCCACAGCATCTTTTTGCTAAAAGATACAAGTACTTAGGGTAGTACGAAAAACTTCAGTGGAATTGGAATTTGTTCTACTTTATTCTTATGAAAGTTGAATGTAAGTGGGAACATATTAGAATCATAGAATCCTTTAGGTTGGAAGAGATCTCCAAGATCATCAAGTCCAAACATTAAGCCAACACTACTAAGCCCTCTGCAAAAATGGATCAGAATCTGTCAGGGTTGGAAGGGACCACAAGGATCACCCAGTTCCAACCCCTCTGCCATAAGCAGCGACATCTCCCACCACATCAGGCTGCCCAGAGCCTCATCCAGCCTGGCCTTAAAGACCCCCAGGAATGGGGCCTCAACCACCTCCCTGGGCAACCCATGCCAGGGCGTCACCACTCTCATGGGGAAGAACTTCTTCCTCACGTCTAGCCTGAATCTGCCCACTTCAGAGTAACATTATATAAAATATGATTGACTGATTCTACTGGATGGGTATCATGGCTGGGGCATTTGAACTAGAAAAAAATCTTCTGGTTATGACCTTTTTCAGAAGGAAAGGGCATGAAGGTCCAGACAGAAGTATTCTGAAGGACTCCAGATACTGAAAATTACAATACTGGTCTCATTCTTCAAATGGGTATTCTTCAAATACAGTAAAACACCAGTCTAAAATAAAACTCTATTTCTCACAGGGAGGTTGTCAGAGAAGAAGAGCAAACTATGAACAGTCACTTGGAAGCTAAGCTGGCTGAAGGAGTAAGGCCAGCTCATTTAAGATGCTGACCACCCTACTGTGTCTGGAAGCCCTCAGGGCTCCAGCACACTATGAAAGGTGTTCTTACTAGCATGTAAAACATTGGAAGTTCCTTTTAAATCTATCTTTGGGTTATGCTACACAGGTAAAAAGGTGAACATGTAGTTTTATGATTTATTCTGTGGAGGCTTTTCTTCTCCAAATCAGAACCACAAAGAATGAGACATCTGTCTTTGAAAGGAAAGATTTTGGACCTCATGAGAAACACCTATTAATAAAAAAAGCAGGGCAATCAAGGCAAGCATCTAATTCAAACCTGATCACAATTCCAAGATCAACCATACCTCTGATTTCTGATAGATCTTTGTCTAACTTGTTCCTAACATCTTTTTTCAAATACTCCTATGATCTCCTTAACAAGATATTCCTACTGCTTCAATAAATTTTTTGTTAAAAATTTCAAATCAAAATGTTTTTTTTTCTTCTTCTGTTTTGGCCTCTTGTCATATCAACCACTGGAAAACCTGTTCTTTTCTCTTTGCAACATGACATTTATTGTATATGAAGACTAACAGTGTCTCAGCCTGCTTTTCTTATGTGGACCAATGTCAGTTCTTCCTCTTTTTTAGAAAGTTATGTTTTCTGAAACACTTAGCACTAATTTATCTTCTCTGGACTTTATCCATTTATTTCTTATCTTTCTTGAATTGCAGCACCCAAAGCTAAACACAACACTGTAGCTGACTTGTCAGCACTGCCGAGTCTAGCTGTCAGCTTCTGACATGCTGAAGAAAGTTGTGTTTAGTCACCAGGACCAGGATATCTGGCTCTTCTGATCCAAAGACCAATTACTCCTTCTCCACAACAAAGCCTAATAGAGGGGGAAAGCCTTCTTTCATGGATTACTGGCTTCAGGTAACAAGCTTCTATTTTCACAAATGATCATCATCACTAAAGCCCAAGTACGAGGTGGACCAAAAAAGAGACAGTCAGACTCCTTACTCCTGCAAGGAACTTGGATCCATTAAATACCAGAGGGGAAAAAAAACCAACCAAACAAACAAAAAAACAACTGAGAAAGTGCATCAGTTTTCATTAAGTTCACAGAACCCATAAAGACATCCTGTGGATGGGGATACAGTAGTGAGGTAGATGATGCCAGCAGAAAATTTGTGCTCAATGTGTCTTTTTAGACGAGATTCTGAAGAACTGACAGCAGACAGCACTGATTTAATCAGGGCTGAAAAAGCTGTATTAGTCACTCTCAATTAGGTATTGAAAATGAAAAAATGGGGTTTTGTCTTTGAAGATTTATGATGCCCATCTGAACATGGGCCCTGAGATGTCCCAGTTCTGAGAATAAGTACTGAGTTCTTCCTTCTCCAGGCAGTGGCTGCCATTGACTGATCCAAGGGAACCAAAGATGAGTCCGTAAATGATTTTGAGAAGCCTGTAAGAACATGCAAGGAAGAGATCTGCTGGCTCCTACAATTCTGTTCATGATCAACCACAGCCCTAGCTCCAATTATCTACAAGCCACTGGTTGCTTTTTAAGGGGAAAAGTCACATTGCTACTGATTTTTTCCTTTAAAAAAAGTATGAAACAGATATGACCATACTTCAAAAGCTCTCGGTTCAGAATCTGCACATTGGACATTTGCCCTCAACATGCAGTTCCCCTGAAGCTTTTTCTATTCACAACTCTATTTTTTCATAAGCAAGGTGAGGTTTAAACCTGAGATAGCAGTAATCTCTGCATTAAACTCAAGGAAATGCTCAAAACAGCTATCCATATTGCAGACCATTAAGTTTCAAATATATGTAACTATGAAAGAACTGAAAGAACAGAAGTAGCAACAAACTTTTTCTTAAAAGACGTCATTTGGGTGTTGAAGGCTGGGTTTGAATCTGTGGTTTATAGATAGGATCATCTGAGCTTCATGAATAGTTACTTTTTAAAAATAAAAAGGCAACCGTTAATAAAATTTAAGAACGCAACTTAAAGCTTAGAAAGTCCCTTAGAAAGTCACTTCATGAAGTAAATCCACCCAAACAGTTCAAAAACTCGTGTCTTTAGAACTAAAAGTTTGTTACGTGCTTTTGATTACGACTTTTTCCCTTCAAGCATCAGAAAAACAGGACACCTTGTTCTCAGCCCACTTAATGCTTAGACCATACAAATTTGTCATTTTTAGTTATTTAGTCATTTTTATGACTTGTTCTATGAGCTGAGATCACTTACTCTCTTCTCTCTCATGTCTAAATAAAAAAATCTAAAAAATGGTTCATCTGAGGCACAGCTTTGGGAAGAACTGTCAGGCTGAGACACTTCCACCCCACAGAATCCAAGAGCTAGCTTGTTTCTTTCCCAAATGAAATGAAGTCTTCCTCTGGCGAGTGCCAAATTGGCAAAGACCAAAAATGGCAAAAGAGAGAAGTCAGACCACGCTCTCAGTTTCCCTTGGTACTCAAACAATCCTCATAACCAGCCATAAAAAAATCTCATCCTCTCATTGGATGCCAAATTCTTTTTTCTATTTTATATTACACAGCTGTGCTTACAGGGGAGGAGAAGGAAGCCTATATGACATGCCTTATTCCTAAACCCATTGATCTGGTCTCCTGAAAAAGAAAGCTGAGCTTGAGCAGCCCTTGAAGACATGGCACCACAGGACCCTGGCCTCATCAGAAGACTTCTCAGAGATCCAGGAAAGCTGCTCTTCAAGATGCTTTCTGGTGACAGACACAGAATGAAACACCATGAATTTGGAACGAATGGGAATGCTGGCATCCTGCTTATCTTCATTTTTGGTGAACTGTTGCATGGTCTATGATTGCCAGTTGGGATACTTTTAGAAACTCTATTACAGTATCATCTTCTGTTTTAAGGAAAAAGAGATATGAAACCTGAATAGACTACAACACTGTCAATAACACTTTGCGTTAATTACATGGGATGTGAGTTATCATTACCTGAATGTTCGTTATGAAGGTGATTCAGAACAAAGATCAAAATAGCAATATAGAAAGACTTAAGACACCACGGTTCTCACGAATCACGGTCTGCACAAAAGGAGTACAATTCTTGAGAACTGGTATTATAAGAGTATTCCACATAGGTTTTATTCAGCCATTTGACTCTAAAAAGCATAATAACCCAGTTGATTAGATTACTGAACCCACTATCACTGCTGCTGGCAGTGGCTGTCATCACTCCTCGTCAGCAGCTTCCCTTATTCCTTCCTACTGAAAGGGGGACATCATCAGGGTGAATAGCAGATCTGTCTAACCGGAACTGCCCCGACTAATGGCATGACCTTAAATTTCACTCTGAACACTGACTCGAATTTTAGAAAAGAATCAAAATGCAATTCACATCCATCTGCCAAAGCCTAACCACTTCTCGCAGACATTACGAAGCAGAAACTGACTTTCGCTGCTTTTCTGGCTGTCATCGCTATTGGAAGGAGAGAAATGGTTTTGTCTCCCTCTCCCACAGAGTACAGGTTAAATCCCTTGTGTGCAGAATAAGACAGACATTGTTCACGGATATGAGTTTGAAAACTGATTATTATTTTCCCAAAATTTCTAGAAAAACAATCACAGCAAGTGGTTATTAGCAAATATTCCTTTTTGTTATAGTTTCCTAGCTAGTGAGACATATCTTGTAAAAATATGGCAGATGTAAAATTTCAAAGTACACTATTTATCAAGTCTTTGTTTTCTGTCCAAGATTCTTTAGCTTTGTTACTGTAAACTTTATGAGTGAGCATGAATATGCCAAAGGAAATCCTAGAGACCACAGCCTTTTGGGGTTGGCACATTATAAGTGCTCTGGAGCACAGCCTTCTTTCAGCAGATGCAACAACTGAAGGATAAAAAAAGGGCAGGGAAGCCCCAAAACTTAAGAAACTACAACTTCATAGGAGAAAAATAAAACAATACTTATACGTACACCTACTTGTACACACAACTGGAAAAGCATACAAAAGATACAGTGAGGGTACACTTGAAAGCATTCTGATTTCAATGTAAATTTTCCTCTGTGTAATGGACAAGTGAAATCCTGAGTATACCAGAAGAAAAATACTCTTCACGTAATCCCACAGCAAATGTCTTAACCGTTTTGGTTTTTGGTTTTCATTTTAATTTTAAAAATCCTAATGTCTGTTTCCTCTAGAGGAAAATGTCACTTCATATTATGAAAGAGGTTTTCTACAGTTTGCACATAATATCAGAATTTGAGATATACCATATGAACATATGAGATATCACGTCATTCAACTTTGCATTTTCCAAATTCTTGGTCAGAGAATGAACTGGAAGCCTCATACCCATCACAACCACAGCAACAAATCCCAAGAATTCTTTACAATTTGGTTTCGAGAATGGTAATTTCAAGGTACCAAACATATCCTTTCCGATGTTAATTTTGAAGAGAATTAAATCTTTTAAATATTCTTTTAAATCTTGATGATTTCTTGGGACTGATATGTTCTGATTTCTGAAAACTTCCCTGACTTAACATTCAATTGGTCATAACATAATTTCCAGGTATACTTTTCCTAATTATTCAAATGGTAGTCTGCTGAACTTTTAGCACGTACTTTAAATCAAACCACAGACCTAAGATGCAATAATAATCTTAAATTATACATGCGCTACATTCTTATTTTAAGTCTGTTTCTTTTCATCAAATTTGAAGCAATTAAACAGCACAGCTGTTAAAAACTAATGACATCTAAGGTCATGATGGATATCAAAGTTAATTCCAATCCAGTGCAATCTCTCCGTGTAGATATTTTTCTTGGCATAAAGCACAGGCTCTGTGCCCATAATGGGGGAAAGCACTGCAACTGTGGGCACAGAGAAGTCGAGTTAGAACACTAAAATAAAAACTTAGAGTATTATACCACAGAGAAAAACACTTGTTTTTAATGTAGATTGTCTAATACAGCAGAAGTTTGTCAGTTTCCATTAAGACAATTCTAAAGTAAAAGGGTGAGGAAAAAATGAAAACAATTTAAATAACTGAAATAATTGGCCTGCATAGAGGCAGCAAGGCTAGAGAAATTTAGGCCACTATTTCAAATTTATCCATGACTACAAACAGCTACCTTGTGATAAAAAAAGAGACCTGTGTAAAACAAATGCACGGCTTCTAAGACATGGAAACTTGCCTTAAGCCACTGGCTGTGCTCAAGCAGTAAAAACTCTTTCAACAGACCCTCCAAAACCAAGATGGGTGTAGAAAGGGAGCGCTACGGCACCCTGCTGTGTCCCAGCTGGGTGTGACAAGAGGCAGGCAGGTATGGTGCCGTATGGATATGATGACAAATAACAGAGGTTAGAGCAGGCTACATGCATCTGCTTTCACCTCTTGGAAGCTATACAAGCATTAAGGACAGAGATCACCCAAAAGGTTCAAGACCTCACTTGTAAAAATATCAAAAGACCCACAAACACAGAATGCAGAACTGAATAAACTGAAAGACTGCAAGTGGCAACACTTCTAAGGAAGACCAATAGCTGCTATGGCAGCTCAGTCAAATGCCGAACAGATACCTCACAACAGTTCTGAGCATGAAGACACCTCCTTCTAAGGTGCATCAGAAAAAATGCAGTGGTTTTAAAAATGCATCTAGAGACACTGAAGACTTTCTCACTTTAGTTTTGGTGCACTCTTGGTGAAAAGATTACTTTCCATTTCTTTAAAACTACATTCCAGTTGAGTTTGATTTGGGGTGAGATCTTCATCCTTCAAAGGAAAGAGAATTCCTTGTGGGACCTGGGTCTTTAAAAAAATAAGGAAAATTCCAGATGCTGTTTCATCCACTGTATTGGACTTTGGTAGCCATGGCTACACTCAGGCCCTGCAGGGTAAGAACCACCAAGCTTCTTACAAAGGGAAATCACACGTTATAATTAGTTTATTTCCCATCTGGGAGTTTGTCCTTCATAATGTGTTTCAGATGCAAGAGTAAAACTCAGCCAGGCTTGTAACATAGTCCATGTGGCTAGCCAAATCCCTAACATTGGAAAGACAAGGGCTATTTGAATCCACCAGCAGGCGTTGAGTCCCTGAAACAAGACACAGGTCCCAAGAATGACTCAAGAAAGACTTCTGGAACACTCAAGCTCCTAATGCTTGGCTTAAAGCCTCACTGCAAACTGTTACAAAGGAAGATGTTCAAGCCCCTAGTTTTGGTCCTGTTACTGGTAGGGACCTCAAACTACCCAAGGAAACCTGAGGGGTTAAGAGGCAGCTTGGGTGCCCAGGGCCCTCCTTGAGTACCACTCTTCAGCAGTTCATCTGACTTCAGTTTACTCACAAGGATGGGAACCAGTGCACTTAATGCCCTAGAGAAAGTTATTTTCCAGTGCTCTTTTCCTGACAGGAAGTAAGGCAATCCAAGCAGCAGCATCTGCCACTTCAGCCTTGCTTGCCTCGCTCTCAGAAGGGAAGGGACAAGATGCCCTTCTAGACTGCGCGCTGGGGGAATCCCCCTTGCTGATGTTTCCCATCTTAGATCTTTTTATTTTGCCAGTTGCTACAAATTATTCAGATGGGAAAGCAGAGTCAGGGGAATAATTTCCCTATAAAATTGAACGCAGATCTGAGGCTGCAAAAAAAAAAATCAGAAAGCTATTTAACTGAGTTGTCTGCTTAAGAACTGAAATACAGTTTGACATTCATCAAGTAAGCTCTGTTGCATAGAAGAACAGTGGAACAGTTGTCACTGCAGTGACAAAAACACTGAGGGAAGTACAGTCCACGCTTGAGCTTTGACATTTGCCTAAAGATCTGAAGTTAATAATTTATACGGAAAAGCCATTCGTACACTAAGCTATTAAAAAAAAAAAAAACCTGAAGAGTGAACATCTAAATAAAGCACGTGGCATAAATGAGAGAAGAAAGGTTAAGAGCAAAGACGGCTCACCCGAAACCCATGTTGAGGAAACCCAAGGCAAAATGTGACCTGTAATGACTTCTTCAAATATCACAGGAAAGCTGATACATTTTTTTCCCTCTGTTACATCAGCTAAGACTCATTTTTCTGGCTTGTGAGCATCACAAGAGTGAAGAGAAGAGAAAGAGTCTGTTACCTTGAATATCATCATTGAAAGTGCAATACTTGTTACGGTACTTGTGCAGGAGGCGGAATGCATTCATATTAGCAAAATCCTCAAACTGAATGAGGCAGTTCATGCCATACCTACAAAGAAAAGAAATTGTGCATTACATTAAAAATAATACATCACTGTTAAAAAGATATTAAAGTTTGCAATCAGATTTTGAACACAAGTATGATTTATATATCTACTAATATGTTTCTGTTACATTCTGTATCTTTACATTCATCTGAAGTATCTAGAAGGCATAATTAAACTATTAATACACTTTATTCAGTTCTAAGTTACAAATAAAAGATCATGGAAAAAGACCATCTCTTTGCAAACATATCAACAAGTCTTTGCTAAGCCATCAGCTAGTGAGCCAAAAAAAAAGGCCCCACGAGGAAGGTAGCAAAAAGTTAACACATCCAAAACATGGATTTTATTTTATCGTCATTGTGCAGGTCAGCAGCATGGCATCATTCACAATGTGATGCTTGACCATTATTGGAGGGGAAGACATTCTACAGCATAATACAGCTGCCATCACAGAAACATGGTGGTATGATTCGCACAACTGGAGTGCTGCATTGGATGGCCATAAACTCTTCAAAAGAGATAGGTCATGAAGGAGAGATGGTGGAGTGGCCCTGTTAGGGTCACTTGTTAGGGTGTGGTTTGACTGTCTAGAGCTTGGTAATGGTGACAATAGGGTTGAGCATTTATAGGTATTAACAAAGAAGATATCATGGTAGACGTCTGTTATAGACTGGCCAGTAGTGTTGCCAGCAGAACTAGGGAAGTGATTGGTCCCCTGTACTCAGCACTGGTGAGGCCACACCTTGAATACTGTGTTCAGTTTTGGGCCCCTCACTCCAGGAAGCACATTGAGGTCATGGAGTGTGTCCAAAGAAGGTCAACTGATCTAGTGAACAGTCTAGAGAACAAGTCTTACAAGGAGAAGCTGAGGACAATGACTGGGATTGTTTTGCCTAGAGAAAAGGATGCTCAGGGGAGACCTTATCACTCTCTACAACTACTACCTCAAAGCAGCAAGGTGGGGATCAGCCTGTTCTCCCAGCTAACAAGTGACAGGACAAGAGAAAATGGCCTCAAGTTGCACCAGGGTAAGTTTACGTTGGATATTAGGAAAAATTTCTTCACTGAAAGGGTTGTCAAGCACTGAAACAGGCTGCCCAGGGAGGTGGTGGGGTCACCACCCCTGGAGGTACTTAAAAGACATGTAGATGTGATGTTTAGGTACATGGTTTAGTGGTGACCCAGGTGGGAAATGATGATCTTAAATGTCTCTTTCAACCAAAATAATTTTATGACTCTATTACAAAAGAGGTATTTGATCAGAAACACGGTTAATCTAGACAAATGATAAATGTGAGAACACTTCAAGGAAGGAAAGTGATAGCTGCAAATTTGAATCAAGTTACACTTGGTTAACATACACTAAAACTTTGGGTATATGGAGAAATGAGGTTATCTACTTTTCTTACATTTACTATTTCACTGGATTGTCAAAACTGATTTTCTGATACAAATGATAGATGTTTCTTAAACAGTATGCCAAGAATCAGTATTACCATTCATTTCAATGTTTTCTCAGCCTTGTAACTAATGAAAGAATTCCAACTGACATTTCCTATCGTACTTTAAAGTTTCTATATACTATATTTTGAAAATGTAGCATGCAGTTACATCAGATGAACAATTTCTATCATTTAGCTGATATGACTAAGTCAGCTCAGCAGCATGGGTAAGTAATTTTTGATAAACCTGGTGGCAACAGGTGCAAAATTAATGCCAATCACTACATTGTTTTGAAACAATTTACTGTGTTACCTTACTTCCTTGGATCCACTGTGTAACAAGGCTGCTCTACCAACAGAGAGCAAAAACCAGTGTTTTTCTAGTGTAGGTGGGTGCCTGTATTGACTTCAACAGGCATCTCAATACATATAAAAATTATCAAAGGGAGGAACACAGGAGTCTTTTTTTTTTTTTTTTTGAAATAAGGAAACTCCAGAGTCCGAGGACTAGACTCATATGTCAATACCTAATAAGTACAAATTGCCCCAGTGCACCAACAAGGTTACTCCTAAAATGAACATTCATAATAGGTAAAATTAATTTAATATTACTACTAAGCACCCTCCAGTTCTTAGATGTATTTCATAATAGTACTGTCTCCGGATATTCTTGCTTAATAGACCCATAAGGCATTGTCAAATACTTTCTTAAAACAAAACCAAAACCAAAATAACCCACCCCTTCCACCAAAAAAAACTCCAAACAGAAAAAAAACCCCAAAGACATTTCTAGACAAAACCTATGTAAAGAATGAATTCAAGCTCACTGCATGTTGGCAACGGGGGGGGGGGAAGCATAATCTGAATACTCTCAATCTTATAGAGGAAAAAAAAATAGTAAAATATGAAAGGTTTAGAATATAGGGTTAGTACTAAAACTGTACAAGTCTGGATGTGGAAATATCACACAAATGTTATCCCACCCTGGAATAATATTACAAGAAAAGCTTCTTTTAAAAAAAGCATTTGAAGCTTAAATAAATCTAATGGCAGCTGGCACAGACTAAGGAACCATTTGCTTAAAACTTAAAAAAAATTACTGCATTGAGATGTTGCTATGAAATTACCACCACTAGGGTCTGTCAGGGCAAGATCTCAACAGCACACATCCTGTTTGAGCTAAAGGAGGTTCTCCCCTATTTGCTAGCAGCACAAATCCAAGAGGGACAGCCAAGCAGTTCCTGCTTCATCCAGAAAAGTAATACATAAATATATTGAGCAGTTCATATAAATAACCTCTATAATGTTAATGAAGGGAATTTTTTTAACTCATACATGTGTTTGGCAACCAAATTTTGCAAAGCCATCAATAAAAAAAAAAATTAAAAAATGAAATTCTTGTAACTACATTAATTTCCATGGAAATCACAGGTTTACAGCCATATTATGATTAGCTAAAACTACTGGGATTCCACTGGCAGGAACAGTAATTCCTGCAGCAAATAAATATATGTTCAGGTGTTATGGAAAAACCTGGACTTCTTCAGCAGCATAATGACAGGCAACTGTTTAAAAGAGAATTTTGTGAGTCAGTAACTCAGTACAGTAAATCACAACTGAGTTCAAGTAAGAAACAGGAGCCACTTCGGAATAATTAATATAAATTTCTAACCTGATTCAGTACCTGACATGAATTTCTGTGATTCCATAAGGGCCTAGGAGCTAACAGCTGTATAATAATATGAAACTAATGAGATTAACACTCTGGAATCTTGGAGCTTCGTTAGCAGTGCTTCTTGGATGTCATTAAGCCAATGTCTGTTTCTTTATTTTACCATATATAACATTCCACTTTCTCATCTGTATTTGATTTTTCTCCATTTTCTTAGCCATTGACTTTGTAGGCATGGATCAAAACTCCCTGTGAATCATAATAAATCGGTGTCCCTGTAGAAAACATCCTGTACTGAGCGCAATATCCATACTAATTCTCTGAGTAAGATATCATTGCTGTTTAATTAAAATGGAAAAAATGCAAGCAGTCTAATTCTGAGATTTGGTATTGTATTTGGTATTTGGCCTCTGAGATTTTGGTATTGTAACAGAAAAACTTCTAAGCAGCATTCTTAGGCATTTCAAGTATTATTATTATGCATTACAAGACACGCAGGTATACACCAGAGACTTCAGTGCTGCCCACAATCACAAGCACCTCAATAGACTCATGAGGTTTGAGGTCTATGTCCTCAAAAAAGTCTAATCAAATCCAGTCACCAGGTACCAATTACAGACAAGAAAATGACACAGTGTTTCTCTGCTTGGAGTATTCTCATTCTCAAAACAACTAACAGATGAGACATACAGATAAGGTAATACAAAATAAATAATCTCTGATATTCCAGAAAATCTCCTTGCAGTAATGAATTGGCTACAAAGGTGCTACACAGTTCTGAAAGCAGTGATCGCACCAAACCAGCCATATGTTGTTCTATGACTTCCACATCTCACTATCCAAATCACTTAGAGCAGAAAGATGAGCCAAAACCTACAATGATGTTCACAGCCAATAGCCCAGTTCCATTTTCTTTGCTGTATCACTCTGCAATAATCATAGAATCATAGAATCATA